>NW_026732400.1:690000-888705 GCF_028476545.2 Physella acuta
GTCAAGATTATATCTTTGGGGTGTGGGGGGGGGGGGGGGGGGGGGGAAGGGGTGGGGGGGGCGGAGAGAGGAGTGGAAAGTGAGGGTGAGGATAATCGTCATATTCGTCCTTCATTAGCTACTGATAGTGTTTTAAAGTAAAATATTTTCATAAATTATGAATTACTGAAAAATAGTTAGGCCTATTTTGTTGAGGTTGAGCTGTAGTTGCGACATGTGGACAGTAAAGGCTGAGCTGTAGTTGCGACATGTGGGCAGTAAAGGCTGAGCTGTAGTTGCGACATGTGGGCAGTAAAGGCTGAGCTGTAGTTGCGACATGTGGGCAGTAAAGGCTGAGCTGTAGTTGCGACATGTGGGCAGTAAAGGTTGAGCTGTAGTTGCGACATGTGGACAGTAAAGGCTGAGCTGTAGTTGCGACATGTGGGCAGTAAAGGCTGAGCTGTAGTTGCGGCATGTGGACAGTAAAGGCTGAGCTGTAGTTGCGACATGTGGACAGTAAAGGCTGAGCTGTAGTTGCGACATGTGGGCAGTAAAGGCTGAGCTGTAGTTGCGACATGTGGGCAGTAAAGGCTGAGCTGTAGTTGCGACATGTGGACAGTAAAGGCTGAGCTGTAGTTGCGACATGTGGACAGTAAAGGCTGAGCTGTAGTTGCGACATGTGGGCAGTAAAGGCTGAGCTGTAGTTGCGGCATGTGGACAGTAAAGGCTGAGCTGTAGTTGCGACGTGTGGGCAGTAAAGGCTGAGCTGTAGTTGCGACGTGTGGGCAGTAAAGGCTGAGCTGTAGTTGCGAGTACTTCAATATGATGCATCCGCCGAACATTTCGCAAAACAATTGCTGGGTATTGGGAATGAGAAGACGGCAGTTGACAGATCGTCACAATATATAACCTTGCCAGAAAACTTTTGCAACGACATCAAGTCAAGACAACTCAATTGAAAAGGTTTTCACAAATATCTCACAGAAGTTTGAAGACCACCAGTAACTTAGTGAACTTGCCGTATTACAGTGGCGTAGCGAGGTCGGGTGTCACCCGGTGCGGCACTTAATGGTGTCACCCCACAGAGGCGTAGCGACCCTTTCAATTTCCCACCCCCCTTAAACTTTCGTCGATTCGCACCCCCCCCCCCCCCTCCTCAAACTTTCGATTTGCACCTCTTAAACTTAAAAGACTATTTAACACTCGAATTATTGACTTAATTAAGTGGAATTTTCATTCTCTATATATTTTGCTTTTGTATATTTACGCCTTTGCCGTACTAAATGCTACAAACAGCGACGTCAACGTCATGAATTTCATCATTCAAAATAGAATACCAGGAGAAGAGACAACGTAAAAGTCAATAGACACTGATAAATCAAGACTAAGTTGTCAGTTATCCGACAGAATTCTTCAATTCATTGGATTTGCCAGGTATGCCACCGAATATATTTAAGTCTAAAACTTGGTGTGCCTATCATTCCCCTTAGAAATATAAATCCATTACAACTGTGCAACGGTACAAGACTTGCAGTAAAAAAAAATGATGCACAATGTATTTGAAGCAACTATTTTGACTGGAAAATTCAAGGGTTAACATGTGTTGTTGCCACGAATTCCAATGATACCAACAGACGTGCTGTTTGATTTTAAACGCTTACAATTTCCCGTACGTCTAGCGTTTGCAATAACAATGAATAAAGCACAAGGCTAACCCCTGCAAGTATGTGGTTTAAACTTGCAGAGCCTATATTTCTCACATGGGCAATTATATGTTGCTTGCTCACGTGTGGGAAAATCAGATTTATTCGTACACGTGCCAGAAGAAAAAACAAAAAACATTGTGTATCCAATAAATAGAGTGAATTAAAACGAGGCGCTAAATGCTTTCATTATTAAAAAAGAATAATGTTTTATTGTAATGGGCCTAATTTGTTAGACTGGGTCGAGAGGTGGGCAGTGGCGAAACTAGAAAAAAAGGGCCACCCCGCAAAAAAATTTTCTATGTGTGTATGTATGTATATATATATACAAACACAGAATACAAACATTGGATAGTCATTTTTGGCCTGATCGGGTTTTGAAAAAAAAATGTTTTTTTTTTTTAAAATTCAATTTAAATAAATTACAACATGCCATGTGTGTCAGTGCATTAATCTGTTTTGAATTTTATTTTTTTAATGTTATTTTTTTTAATGCTTTAATTTGCAATAAAAACAATTAACAAATTATTTAAACATTAAGTTAAGTTAATAATAATAAATTACATTTTAGAGAGGTGATTCGTGTATGAATAAAAGACGTATGAAATAAAAATAAAGGGGGCGGGTCGTGTTTGACAGCCTCAAAGTTTATATAATAATACAAATACAAAACCAAATAAACCAAGAAAAACAACACAGGAACTGTTTTGTTCAGACAGAATGTCTCACCGTATCGGTGGGGTGGACGGGGTCATAGCAGTGTGTAGTCACACACGGGGGTATATGCTTGTCTAGGGTAGCAAGAAAATCATGCTTAGTGGTGTAGGTCTTAGTTGCTTTACATTCTTATAGTGATATATCTGCAACTGCTGTTAACAATGGCGTCGTGGCGAAATGAATAAATGATGTAATTAAAATGCTTTCAAATAACAGATTTCTACAACCTGCCAGATTTCTGCTGAAGAATTACATGGATGAACAAATTGAAAAAAAAACAACAACACAGTGGTGGGACAGGGAGGGATAGGTGGTGGTTGGTTGGATAAGGCGAGCGTGACATGACTGCTTAAAGGGGGGGATAACTCTCCCAGTCTCACGAGAAGGGTATGCCTATAAAACATGAAATATCTTTTTTTTTTTACAATCACATGAGATAAGTTAATACAAATAAATCACATGTATGAATAACATATGTTTAAAATAAAAAGAGCTTGTCATGTTCGAAAAGCCTCAAAGTTGATGCAATAATACAAAACAAAAAAAAAGTCTTAGTTGCTCTACATTTTTACAGTGATATAGATATCTATTAACAACTGCTGCTAGCAATAAAAGAAATTGCCGTGTATGGAAAGGTCAATAAATAGTGCAATTACGTTATTTTCAAAAACCAAAATTTAAACAACCTGCTTAACTCTGCCGAAAAGTTACATGGATGAACAATAATTTAAAAGAAAGGAACAGTACGTACAGTGGTGGGGCGGGGAGGGGTAGGTGGGGGTTGGTTGGGTATAAAGGCAGGCCAGGCGGTGCGATTGTTGTTGCGTGACATGACTGCTAAAAGGGGAGATAAAGCTTCCGGTCTTACGTGATACAGTATTAGGGATGTCCAGCATTGGTGACAGAGGGGGATCTCAAATGCATTGCTTTTTTTTTCGGGAGGTGATACATGCAAGAACAACAGATGTATGAAACACGGGAGCTTGTCGTGGTTGGCAATCTCAGAGTTGGTACAATACTATAATTTCAAAGAGAAATTAACATTCTTAATTCTTATAATGGTTTGTCTATTGACAGCTGTTGCTCACAATATAGAGCTTGCCGTGTATGGCAATGTAAATAAATAGTGCAATTACAAAACTTTCAAATAAGAAGTTCCAAACTGCCAAAATGTGACTAAAAGTTACATGGATAAACAAAATTGAAAGAAAAGAACAGTGGTGGGGCGGTGTATGTGGGAGTTAGTTGGGTAAGGCGGGATCGTTGATGCGTGACAAGAATGGTGAGGGGCGGGTCGCGCTGATTGACGGGACATGGGGAGACTGAAAGTTTGGGTTTAAGGCGAGCCGGGCGTAAAAGGCTGTGTTGTGTGTGAACTGACTCCTGAGGTGTTACTATTTATAGTGTGTGTGTTAGCGTGCTGTATTTGTCCAGTCGTCTGCTAAAAATTAAATCTAAAATTTGTCCCGTAAACTGTGAACTTTTTTTTTTCTTTTTTTTTTTGGCGGTTAAATATAACAAATGACAAAATATAACAACATTTCCAGATTACAGTTTAACTTTTTGATCACTTCCAAAAAAAAGGGAAAGAATCCCCCATACTCACATAATAAATTTTAAAGGGTATTCTGCTTAGTAATGTACATCTCAAATGCCTCGCATTTAAAAAAAAAAAGTGATACACGTGTAAACAACAAATGTATAAAATAAATGAACTTGTCCTGACTGACAGCATAAAAAATGAATACAATAATAAAATTTACAAAAAAAAAACAAAAACTGTGCCTGAGGGCGGGGAGGGTGTGATGAAAGGGGATGTGTCGGTTCGATTAGGCGGTCCAGGTGGCAAATGCAGTGTAATATGTTCTTTACGTTGTGGTGTTGCTAATTATGGTATGTGTGTTTGAGTGCTGTCATTGTCGAGTCGTCTACGATAAATCAAGTCTAGTACGTGTCCCGTAAACTGTACCTTGTCGTGTTTTGCTTTTATTCTGCTGTTCCAAATAGTCTGTCTATATATAGCTACCATCCTTGCTTTTTGCTCTAGGTCCGTCCTGTCTCTTTGTTTTGGGATTTTGTTTAGAGTTATGACTATATCGATATTGTAGGTCTCTATTTTTATTATTTTGGTTTCTAGCGTCTTTTTCATGTTTTGTATGGTGGGACATTCTAAATAGATGTGCGTTTCTGTTTCGGGTGTGTTTTGTCTGCATAGTGGGCAAAATGGTTTCTGTTGTTTTGCTAGGGGTGTTGAATTATAGATGAGTCTGTAAGTTATTTCCCTGGCTTTGGGTGTGATGGTTTTGAGGTGTAGGTTTGGTCTGAATATCGTGCAGGTTTATTCCTCCATGAAGTTTGTTTTCTACTAACGTGGTGTGGCTAATGTTTGAAATTGTGGTCTGAAATATGTACTCTCTAATGATTTTATTCAGATGTTTAATTGTTGGCTTTGGGATTGTTTTAGCCGTGGCTATATAGGTAATTTTTGGGATGACGTACCTATTAATTATAGATGACCTAGCAAAAAATGTTGTTGAGCTAACTTTATAAAGTGCTATGGTGTTTTGGATTTTGATTGAGACTTGTTTCCATTCATCATCGTTATTGGTGTGTGGGTTACTATAGTGGGTTATGCCGTAAAGTTTTAATTTGTTGGTACCTAGCATGTTTAGTGGGTAATTGGGTTTGTTGATTCAACGTCCAAGTCCCATGATTTTGGTTTTCATTAGGTTAATTTTTGACCCGCTACCCAGCCCAAAGTCAAGGAAAGCGTCTGTTATTAGAATGATAGATTTTTCGGTTTGGAGGGTAAAAGCTGTATCATCAGCGTACGCTAGAATTTTTTTGTTTGATTTGGAATGTCGATTCCTCTGATGTCTCTAGAGTTTCTAATACATTCTAACAGGGGTTCGAGTGTTAGTATAAAAAGAATTTGGAGATAAGGGGCAACCTTGTCTGACTGATTTATTTATTCTAAAGGGTTGGGAAATATTATGGTTTATCAGTAAGTGACTATGTGCATTAAAATAGATTATTTTTATCCATGTCGTATTGTCCTAAATTGTTTGCTTCTAAGATTTTGTGAAGGTATTTGTGAGCTACCCGGTCGAAAGCGTTTTCTGATCTAAACTGAGCATACATGCTTCAGTGTTTTGAATTTTATTTTTCATTCAATATGTTTGCTGTAATACTGCCTACCCTCTAGTATTTAGCCTGTCAAAAGAACATAAAGCGTAAAAGCTTTGTATGTGTAATGGTTTCTCGTGTTATGTTTATTTTTATGTCTGTTTTGTATTTGTATTGTTTGTTTTAAATATATTTCCTTTTTATGCTATGTCATTCTTTAGTATGTATTTTTTTTTAAATAATTAAGAGAAGTAATTGCTTTTTAATTTTTTTAGTACAAATATATTAAAAGGAGTTTATGAGCATCCATATTTAACCATTCAAAAAAGGGAAATAAGTCATAGAAGTGTTTTGAACGTTTGCCTATCTTTCACACTACAGCTCAGGCATACATTATATATATATATATATATATATATATATATATATATATATATATATATATATATATATATTTATATATTTACGCAACAGCATGTGTTAGCTACTGTATAACATCACTACTATAATAGATCTGTTTGTTATTCACAAAAGCTTTTACCGTCAAGTCAAAAATGCAAGAACTTTTTTTTAAACTATAAAAAATTTATTGTGGTCGGCCTAACTGTCAGATAAAATATTACGACCTTACAGTTTTCTAAGAAATATTCATATCCCACGAACAGTGCTGGTTATAGCATCTGAACAGTGCCTGTCTGTTCCACATGATTTAAAGACATTTACTGAAGGTGATAACGGGGTTCATGTCTATTACACAAAGAAACTACCATTGTCAAACAACATTAATCTCCCTATAGAAAGCATTGTACTGGTTTACAAAATTTTTGATAGAGACAACTTAAAAGCTATCAAAGACAGTTTGCCTTATATTGATGTTCGTTATCTGGTGGGAAAATGTTTTATATTGGTAACATCAGATAAAGAATTTTGCAGTGGTGATACTGAGGAAATTGAAACTTTTGCAAGCTCTTATCACTTGCCTATTCACTTTTTTTCTAAAACACAGGAAGCTGGCAGTGATGGTAAACCTCGTCTCCAGATCCCTTCCAACTTAATGGCCATTTATTGCCCGCCTGTGGGGAGCGATGTCAACAGCTTGATTATTAATGGCCATTTATTGCCCGCCTGTGGGGAGCGATGTCAACAGCTTGATTATTAATGGCCATTTATTGCCCGCCTGTGGGGAGCGATGTCAACAGCTTGATTATTAATGGCCATTTATTGTCCGCCTGTGGGGAGCGATGTCAACAGCTTGATTATTAATGGCCATTTATTGTCCGCCTGTGGGGAGCGATGTCAACAGCTTGATTATTAATGGCCATTTATTGCCCGCCTGTGGGGAGCGATGTCAACAGCTTGATTATTAATGCTACTATTGCCAGGAGTTCTCAGTGGGCTAAAGATGGTGGAAATACACAACTAACCTGAACTTATGACTATATATTTTATGTGACTTGAATGTTTTCTTGACTTGAAATACATGCAGATAAATGTTTTTTGTATCATTTCATGTAGGCCTATATGACTTTAGGAATTTAAAGTTTTAACTAATATCCAGTCTGGGTACATGAATCTGTTATAACCAGTACACTACTGATACACAAAACAATAAAAATGCTGTAAATAAGTGCTAATTTATTACAAATTCACAATGTATTTACAAAATTTAATGTGATGTGTTTTTATTTTTTGGTTAAGTTTAATTTTAGTTTTAAGCTCTGTTACATCGACACTGAATACAATCAGCCCTACATTTATTTTGAACTGTGGGCCCCCTCGCATTGCGGGGTCTGGCTGCACTGCTCCGCCCCTGGAGGATGGCTCCTCTTAAGAGCCTTTCGAGCTCTTCTCCTCAAACGTTTGCTTACCCATTCCTGAAACACAAAAAAAATATATCAGATACTGATAGTGTATCAAGCAGACACATGGAATTTTGTCAGATAACTCGAATATAATATATCTAGTTTTTTTGTGTGTGGGTAGAAGTTCCCTTTTCAAACCTGACGGTCTATAGGGCAAGTGAAGTAGAGTTCACTTGTTTCTGTGACCTCGGCATATGAAGAGATAGTGTAGTCAGCACTATGCCCAGCCGCCTTTACTTTCCCTAACGTGAGTAAGTTACCCATCAGAATTGGGTGGACTCAGGGCAGGTGCGGACCGCACCGTGTGACACCATTTAGGGGGGGGGGGGGTGACACCAAGGCAATAAAGTGCTCAATATATACAGTAAAATGATAATTCCACTTAATTAAATGATTAATTAGAGTGTTAAATAGTCTTTTAATAGCAAATTTGTCAAATCCCGACAATGGTAGAGGGGGGGGGGGGGTGACACCATGACGTAAACCTGCTAATGATAGAGAAAACATGCTACATCAAGCTGTATTTATAACTTACTTTAGATAAAAATTGTTAGTATTATTTCTGAGCACAGTTTAAAGCAATCGCAGTGGGGGATATGCCTGAGGTAAACGGTTTGGTTGAGAATCGTAATAACTATGTTAATTCATGTATGGGGGGGGGGTAAAACAACTAAATACATTTAAAATAGACGTGAATACATATACACACACTATATATATATATATATATATATATATATATATATATATATATATATATATATATATATATATATATATATATATATATATATATATATATATAATGTCCTAGGTATAAGATATATATTAATATTTTTTACGGAGGGGGGGGGGGGGGTGACACCATTATGTGCCGCACCGGGTGACACCCGACCTCGTTACGCCACTGACTCAGGGACGGTCTACTGAATTCAACCCAGATTCGAACTCGAGATTTCGGGTTAGCAGTCTAGCTCTCTAGCGCTAGACCACTTCGTCCCCTGATGAGTGGGTGCTTTCATTATTATTTTAAGCAAGGACTGCAATGAGTATAGTCAGGTCGTAAAGACGTGCTGCAAGTGGCAATACCTATTTAGGATGTGTAGCCCTACTGTCATACAAGAGCTTATACCTATTTAGGATGTGTAGCCCTACTGTCATACAAGAGGTTATACCTATTTAGGATGTGTAGCCCTACTGTCATACAAGAGGTTATACCTATTTAGGATGTGTAGGCCTACTGTCATACAAGAGGTTATACCTATTTAGGATGTGTAGGCCTACTGTCATACAAGTGGTTATACCTATTTGGAATGTGAAGTTCTACTGTCATACAAGTGACAACTGTTTAGGCTGGCTTAGACTGCTCTCATAAAGTGCAATCACTTAGAACACGAGTTTAAAATAAGGCTACCATAAGAGAAGTAATGCAACTTTACACAACACCCACTCCTGACACGGTTGGGATGTAGACGAGTCGCCCAGTATAGACCCAGGCTAAATAAACATTAGATTATGCTGGTTCCATCACCCAAGGACGTGTCCTTAACAGGAATCACAACATGTCATCATGCGTGCTGCTCAATATGGTTGGTGAACAGGGGGAAACTACTGTTGCTTTTTTACACAGCATATTACTGTTGTGACGCAAACAGTTTGAATATTTTAAATTTCAGATTTTAGACTATTTCTAAAGAAACTACCAGACAAGTGATTTTTAAAAAATGTTAGGTATTGATTTAAAAAAAAAAACTTTTACATAGATTTCAGACTTTGTATATGACCTAGTATCAATACACAGGCTGTAACCCCTATCTCCATAAAAAAAAAACGTTCTAACAAAACTTACCTTTTTTCCTGGCACCACAGGACACTTTGCGATCTGCTGATTTATTTTTTCCACCCGATCTTCTACCTAGGACATGAAATTGTGTGATAAATGTTCAAGTTTAATTATTAATACAACTAGACATTTATGAAGATGATGTAAACTAGTAGCTTACTATGATCAACAATAGTTAGAAATGTAAATTATTAAACAAATACTGGGCATTGCCAATAGCAGGCCATACATTTCTTAATACAAATAAGACTAAAATAAAAATATAAAAAACCTCATCAATCTTTCTTTTAAGATCCTTTTAATCAAGGCTTTCAGAATCCTTGACTGATTTGTTTTCCAAATATAGATCAAATATAGACAAATATAGATCACGCTAGCTTGTGTGAAACAACTTTTGAATGTTTAAGAATCGAATCGATAACACATTTTATTTTTCCATTAATTAAAATTAATAAATTAAAAAAAAATTAATTAAAGGCCTACCAGCTTGATTCTCTTTTCCAAATTGATTACCCGATCTTCATCCTAGGACATGAAATTGTGTGATAAATTTTGAAGTTTAATTATTAATATAACGACATTTACGAAGATGATGTAAACTAGTAGTTTACTATGATAAACAATAGTTAGAAATGTAAATTACTAAAGAAATACTGGCCATTGCCAATAGCAAGCCATACATTTCTGAATACAAATAAGACTAAAATAAAAATATAAAAAACCTCAACCTTTCTATTAAGATCCTTTGGATCAGCAAATACTGTATCCTCAGCAGTTTCCACCTGAGACAAATATAGATCACGCTAGCTTGTGTGAAGCAACATTTGAATGTTAAAGAATCGAATCGATAACACATTTTGATTACAACAGAAACCTAAGTAAAACAATTGTTTTCTTTAAAATAGTTTACAACATTTGTAAGTCGACAAATACCAAATTGTCAACTGCACAGATTAGCCAACGCAAAGCAAACTGTTGTATGTGTTTTGTTTTCACTGTAAATATAATAAAGTTCATCTGCCTACTGTCATACAAGTGACAAAACCTATTTAGGATGTGCAGTGTAGTCCTACTGTCATACAAGTGAAAATACATATTTAGGATGTGTAGTGCAGTTCTACTGCATACAAGTGACAATACCTATTTGGGATGTGAATGCCTACTGTCATACAAGTGACACAAACTATTTGGGATGTGAAGTTCTACTGTCATACAAGTGACAATTACTATTTAGTAATAGTATGGCTTAGACTGCTCTCATAAAGTGCAATCACTTAGAACACGAGTTTAAAATAAGGCTACCATAAGAGAAGTAATACAACTTTACACAACACCCACTCCTGACATGGTTGGGATGTAGACGAGTCGCCCAGTATAGACCCAGGCTAAATAAACATTAGATTATGCTGGTTCCATCACCCAATGACGTGTCCTTAACAGGAATCACAACATGTCATCATGCGTGCTGCTCAATAATGGTTGGTGAACAGGGGGAAACTACTGTTGTTTTTTTACACAGCATATTACTGTTGTGACGCAAACAGTTTGAATATTTTAAATTTTAGATTCCAGATTATTTCTAAAGAAACTACCAGACAAATGATTTTAAAAACTGTTAGGTATTGATTTTTAAAAAAAAACTTTTACATAGATTTCAGACTTTGTATATGACCTAGTATCAATACACAGGCTGTAACCCTTTATCTCTACCAAAAAAAAACGTTCTAACAAAACTTACCTTTATATTTGCTGGCACAGGACAATTGGCGATCTAAGAACACAATAGAATGTATATTTATTTATACTGTGTATTATTTCATTTTTTTCCGTAAATTAAAATTACTGAATATTTTTAAAAAATTAATTATAGGCCTAGTTTGCACATAATCTGTTTATTGCTTTCTTCCAGATTATTGACCCAATCTTCTACCTAGGACATGAAATCGCGTGATAAATTTTCAAGTTTAATTATTAATATAACGACATTTATGAAGATGATGTAAACTAGTAGCTTACTATGATCAACAATAGTTAGAAATGTAAATTACAAAACAAATACTGGGCATTGCCAATAGCAAGCCATACATTTCTTAATACAAATAAAATCCTTTGGGTCATGGCTTTCGGAATCCTTGAATGATTTGTTTTCCAAATATAGACAAATATAGATTACGCTAGCTTGTGTGAAACAACATTTGAATGTTTAAGAATCGAATCGAAACACATTTTGATTACAACAGAAACATAAGTAAAATTGTTTTCTTTAAAATAGTTTACAACTGTTGTAAGTCGACAAATACCAAATTGTCAAGTGCATCGATTAGGCAACGCAAAGCAAACGTTTTTTGTTTTCACTGTAAATATAGTATGTTGGCTAGAATAAAAATATAATGAGAAATATTAATATAGATTTAGATCTATCGGCGTACTAGCCCAGTCAACGTGGCTAGTTCCTTATTTCCCATTCACTACACACAACACACGGCGGCCTCGCGAACCCGTTAACTTCATTCTTTTCTGGGGGTTTCCTGACCTATTTCTAACGGGAAAACTTTACAACCTCGTTTTGAAAAACGAAGTGTCTACTCGGAATAAGATTTTTCGGCAAAAGATAGTTCTGCGCATGCGCAGCGACCTATGGCTAGGGTTAGGTCTAGAATGAGGGTTAGGGGTAGGATTAGGGATAGGGATAGGGTTAGGGATATGATTAGGGCTAGGGTTAGGGATAGGATTAGGGTTAGGGTTAGGATTAAGGATAGGGTTAAGGATAGGATTAGGGTTGGTATTAGGGTTCTGCGGTTGTAAACACACGCATGCGCAGTACCATCGAAAACATCGCCGCTAAGGCAAGTCGTAGTTTCTCTCCATTGCGCATGCGTATCGCATGCGTATCTTATTCCGACTAGAATTGGCCTTTGAAAAATATGGTCGTGGCGAGTGGAACAGTGTGTCAAAATAAAAGCCTTTGTGTTGTCAAGAGAAAGTAAGAGCGGTATCGACACACCGCGGTTTGATCTAGATCTACATAAAACTCGCAGATTACATATGCGATAAATACAGCTATAAGTAAAAAATAAAGCGTTTATTTTAAAATAATTAAATGAGTAAGCCCACACTTCTATTTTGGAATTGACTTAGTCAAGGTGGTCGTCCATAAATAACGATACGCACCGAGTTACGCCCGTGTGTGTGTATGGGGGGGGGGGGAGGGGGGAGGGGGGAGAGAGAAAAATGTGACTGCTTTATTTTGAGCGTTTAAAAAACAGAATTATGAAAAACTAATCCATATAAGTATATTTATGCATATTTTAGAGTGGATGCCTGTGCGTGTGTGTGTGTGTGTGGGGGGGGGGGGTGGGATGGGAATAACTTTGGCTAAAATAGTTTGACACTATATATATAGTAGGCTTACGGTCCTTTAGTGGTTGTTTCCAATGCTATGCCAAAAGCGCCTACAAAATGAAACATTTCTAAGCCTTTTGATAGTAGGCCTATAACTGTCAAGATAATTTACTCTAATTAAAACAATTTAGTTTGCATCGTATTGCATCAGTAGTAAGCACATCAGACAATGTAGCATTGAAACTTTTTGTTCAACTTACAACTTTTATAAAAATTATGCGATTCTGTATGCACAAGACAATAAGAAAGGCTTAAGATATTTTGTAATCTCTTGTAATCGTCAACATCAGAAAGATCTACAGGAATAGCAGAAAGGTGGTCTACTCAAGTAAAGAAAATATATTGTTTAGGTACGTTGGTGGCTGAATTCAATTTTGAAATCCAGGACTTGAAAACACTTTAAAATAGCAAAGTAATCATAACCGTATTCTAAAAAATAATATATAAGCCATGCATACAATACATTCAGACCACTAACTGCTATACTAGCCCTAATTGTCAACTCCTTCAGAGCCACAGAACAGATTTTAAATGATGGTACAATGAACTTGTTAGACCAGGGCAGCAGATAGATAAACTGACTGAATCTAGACTTAAACACACACTTTATTAAAAATAGTGTCTGTCATTATGACAAACTGCTGGATAACAAATGTAAAAAATAACATACAGAGTGTATGTAAGTTGATCAGGATGTTTCAGTGTTATTTGACTTTGGTTACCAGTCTTGTTTTATACACACATATTTGTATTTGTAATAGTAATGTTAAATTGGATTTTTTTGTTTCAATGTTTTTTTTTTCAAATTTAAATACAGCCATTCATCATCTTTTTAATTAGTTGTTCTTATAAATATATGAATATTCAATTGAGGTATAACAAATGAGGTGGTAGTGAGAAGAGCAGGGTAAACCACACTCCTGAGAACACAACCATGTGTCACTACTGGTGTCATTTACGTAGAATTTGTTTATTTAGCCTTATTAAGCTCAGCCATGTTGAGATTGTTTTGTTTTATGATCCCAAAGATTTACAGAGAGAAGATTCAATGAGAAAGAAAATATACAGTGTAAAATAAGTTTTAAAAGAGTGGAGTTTAACTAGTTGGACAATAATACATTATTTCAACATTTTAACATTTTAACTGCTCAGGATAAAATATTGACTTTATAGGGGACAAATGCAGTATGTCCAAAAACACAGTCATAAGAAAATTGAATTAATAAAGCTCCTTTAAATAGGGCAAAAAACTTCCAAATTAATATTAGCTATTAACTTTTTATGACATTTTACACAAGTGTTCCCGTAATGTGTGTTATTGACAACATAAGTGTAAATGTACATTGATTTCACAATAATTTGGACATACTGCATTTGTCTTCTATTGGCAAGCTTGTAGAGAACTACCAGCAGTAAAATATTTGAAAACTAGAAAGTAACATTTAAAAACAAATAACATTTTGCACTATTTTAATATCTTCTAACCAGAATCCAGATGCAAGTCCATAGAACACCCCTGAGTCTACCCAGCTCTGATGGGTACCTGACTCACAAATGGGAAACTAAAGGCGGCTGGGCATAAAGCGGACCACACTATCCCCTCATTTGCCAAAGTCACAGAAACAGCTGAATTCTACAGGGTTCCCGCGGCCTCCTGATATTTCAGGATGTCCTGGAATTCTCCTTGAATTTTAAAAATCCAGAAAACTCCTGGAATTTTAACATTTTTCCTGAAATTTTGTAAAATGTCCTGAAATTTTATTCGCGTGGATAATTTTAGCATATATTTTTTTCGTGCGTTAGATCTCTAGGTAATCAGATCTGACCCCCCCCCCCCCCCCCCCCGACAAGTAAAATGTTCTGCTTTGTCGATTCTGCACATACAAGGCATACTCTGATGGGTACCTAACTCACGTTAGGGAAAGTAAAGGCAGCTGGGCATAGTGCTGACCACACTATCTCTTCATATGCCGAGGTCACAGAAACAGGTGAACTCTACTTCACTTGCCGT
This sequence comes from Physella acuta, assembly GCF_028476545.2. Taxonomy (NCBI): domain Eukaryota; kingdom Metazoa; phylum Mollusca; class Gastropoda; family Physidae; genus Physella; species Physella acuta. The sequence continues at coordinate 704,644 of NW_026732400.1, forward strand.
ATAGACCGTCAGGTTTGAAAAGGGAACTTTACCTCTGTACAGTAGATGCTGCCATTAAAAACATTTACATCTAACACATTAAATTAGATACTTTGTTTAATAAATCCTGTAAGCAGGATGCTGTTTACCTTGGCAGCCTTGCTGTTCTTGAACTCGAGAACTTTGTGCTCAGCATCTGTAATATTAGCTCCTATGTCCTCACCAGACACTTTTTGTGCTGGTACTGCTGGGGGACTTTGGTCAGGTTTCCAATCTTGGCCAGACACTGATTTATAGTCTGCTTTAAGTTGTAGCAGTGTCTTTACTGCTGCGTCACTCTGTCAGAAACATTTTAGGTATTAGTATATACCAAGTTTACACATGAGTTTACAAGTTTATTTATTTTAATAATCACTCGCGTCTACAATAGTCGATTTTTTTTCGGCCCCCCCCCCCTCCCGTGTGGACGTCATAAATGGATGACCCCTAAGCTCTCTTTATATAGCCCCTAAATGAAAGCTGTGGTGCCACTCGTTTTTTATGTGAATCCTGAAAATCAATCCCAACATTTTACCCCCCCCCCCCCCCCCGACAAGTAAAATGTTCTGCTTTGTCGATTCTGCACATACAAGGCATACTCTGATGGGTACCTAACTCACGTTAGGGAAAGTAAAGGCAGCTGGGCATAGTGCTGACCACACTATCTCTTCATATGCCGAGGTCACAGAAACAGGTGAACTCTACTTCACTTGCCGTATAGACCGTCAGGTTTGAAAAGGGAACTTTACCTCTGTACAGTAGATGCTGCCATTAAAAACATTTACATCTAACACATTAAATTAGATACTTTGTTTAATAAATCCTGTAAGCAGGATGCTGTTTACCTTGGCAGCCTTGCTGTTCTTGAACTCGAGAACTTTGTGCTCAGCATCTGTAATATTAGCTCCTATGTCCTCACCAGACACTTTTTGTGCTGGTACTGCTGGGGGACTTTGGTCAGGTTTCCAATCTTGGCCAGACACTGATTTATAGTCTGCTTTAAGTTGTAGCAGTGTCTTTACTGCTGCGTCACTCTGTCAGAAACATTTTAGGTATTAGTATATACCAAGTTTACACATGAGTTTACAAGTTTATTTATTTTAATAATCACTCGCGTCTACAATAGTCGATTTTTTTTCGGCCCCCCCCCCCCCTCCCGTGTGGACGTCATAAATGGATGACCCCTAAGCTCTCTTTATATAGCCCCTAAATGAAAGCTGTGGTGCCACTCGTTTTTTATGTGAATCCTGAAAATCAATCCCAACATTTTACCCCCCCCCCCCCCGACAAGTAAAATGTTCTGCTTTGTCGATTCTGCACATACAAGGCATACTCTGATGGGTACCTAACTCACGTTAGGGAAAGTAAAGGCAGCTGGGCATAGTGCTGACCACACAATCTCTTCATATGCCGAGGTCACAGAAACAGGTGAACTCTACTTCACTTGCCGTATAGACCGTCAGGTTTGAAAAGGGAACTTTACCTCTGTACAGTAGATGCTGCCATTAAAAACATTTACATCTAACACATTAAATTAGATACTTTGTTTAATAAATCCTGTAAGCAGGATGCTGTTTACCTTGGCAGCCTTGCTGTTCTTGAACTCGAGAACTTTGTGCTCAGCATCTGTAATATTAGCTCCTATGTCCTCACCAGACACTTTTTGTGCTGGTACTGCTGGGGGACTTTGGTCAGGTTTCCAATCTTGGCCAGACACTGATTTATAGTCTGCTTTAAGTTGTAGCATTGTCTTTACTTTATTTTCACTCTGTCAGAAACATTTTAGGTATTAGTATATACCAAGTTTACACATGAGTTTACAAGTTTATTTATTTTAATAATCAGCTTATAAATAAATGTTTCCAAGATACACGCAGTAAGATTGGAAAAAAACATCTTTAAAAAATAAAAAATTTTAACATACAAATAAAGTAATAAATAAGGTAATCTATTCCATAGAGTATTATATCCATGTAAATATTTCACTGTAAATATAGTAAAGTTCATCTAATTCATTGACTCAGAGACGCTCCACTGAATCGGACCTGGATTCGAACTCGAGACTCTCGGGTTAGCAGTCTAGCTCTCTACCGCTAGACCACGCCGTCCCCGATTATTAAATTTGTTTTAAATTGTAAGGACTTCGATGTTAAATACAACATGTGGACATCAGCATGGGCTCGACCCCCCTCCCCAAGTCCAGTCGCGTCTACAATAGTCGATTTTTTTTCGAACCCCCCCCCCCTCCCGTGTGGACGTCACAAATGGATGACCCCTAAGCTCTCTTTATATAGCCCCTAAATGAAAGCTGTGGTGCCACTCGTTTTTTATGTGAATCCTGAAAATCAATCCCAACATTTTACCAAACCTGAAACCGAAATATTTAAAAACCCTGAAACTTAATGTCGCACGGAATTTTAAAATAAAATTGAATATTTTCATTTCTTTTTCAAGATGAGCCATGTTATTGCCATTATTATTAAGTACGAGATAAATGACCCATTAAGGGAGAAATACAACGGGCACTAGGTTGATAGTGCTGTCTTTTTCTTTAAACCGAAACCAAAATCACAACCCCTACTTCAAATTTAATAGGAGACGAAAAAATGTCATTGAAAAAGGATTTTTATCCAGAATCGGCATTTTAACCTTGTTCTACACGTAGTTACTGCACATTAAATACAGAAATCGTTGTAGTTATACCCCTAAACCTTGCACCTAAGCTCAAACATGACTATAGTCGCATTTAAAGTTTCTTTCAGGACAAGAAAGTAACCGCAGCATAAAGCTATACATTTGGTTTTTACAAAACCACTATTAAGGCAAAGATGCACAAAGTTTAAATTTAAAAAGCTACAATTCCTATTTATGTGAGTTTTTAAGACACCTTAAGCAGACGTGGAGTTTTGTCAGGTAATCTATTGAACAGACAACTGGTACCACCAGCAACTGTGATGTAAAAAAAAATCTAGTTTTTATATAATAAGGGTGCTTTCATTATTATTTTAAGCGAGGACTGCAATGAGTATAGGAAGGTCGTAAAGGCATCCCCCCTTATCTCCTGTTTTAAGGCACGGTAGTTCTATTACTGATCGTAGCTTATTTAGTACAACATTAAAAAAAAACAAGTATACAAAATTCAGTTATGGGAAACTTCCCATTTTTTATATGCTCGTAAACAATTGTATGGATAAGGGGGGGGGGGGGTTGTAGTGCGGAGCTGGAAATCAATTTATAGTGTACTGTGGTTGAACCGAACAAAGAAAGTGAACTGTTTTTGTAAAGCAAGTGAGCTGTTTTTGTAAAGCAAGTGAGCTGTTTTTGTAAAGCAAGTGAGCTGTTTTTGTAAAGCAAGTGAGCTGTTTTTGTAAAGCAAGTGAGCTGTTTTTGTAAAGCAAGTGAGCTGTTTTTGTAAAGCAAGTGAGCTGTTTTTTTGGATGTCACCCAGTGCGGTTACCCTTGGTGTTACCCCTCCCCCCCCCCCCACTAAAAGGAAACATCATATTTTATATATATATATATATATATATATATATATATATATATATATATATATATATATATATACGTATGATAGCTTTAAAGGGTTTACAGTTAATTGTAAAGATGTTTATCTATAGTCGATTATTAATATAGCTGGATGTAGCACTATTTTCTCTTTAGTTAGTAGGTTCATGTCATGGTGTCACACATCAGCCTACCCCACCCCTTATCGGGATCGTCAAATTGCACTTGAAATAATTTTTAACTCTAATTAATCATTCATTGAACTGGTAAAGAGCATATTTGTTCCATTTATTTTGCATTTTTTTGTCTTAGTGTCACCCCCACCCCTAAATGGTGTCACCGGTGTGGTCCGCACCCCTACCCCTCCTTTCGCCCCCGCCTCGTGACAAAATGTCTGTAAGAAATCTTTGCCTCACCTGCCCTGTGGTTTTTCAAGCGAGACCGTGAAATGTATTAAAAATATGAAACATTTAACTTTAACTAAAATATGAGGACATTAAGATAGCTGGGAACATACGCGTTTACAATAAAATATGTGCTATATTATAGAAATAGCCCAACCGGTATCGATATGGTAAATTTGAATTTGGAAGTTAAATATTTCATTGAAATGTAGCCTACAGCAGAGAAATACAACTGAATCGAATACCTTAACTGTTCGATTCTGCTGCATATAAAGTCCGGAATATAACTTGGAATCACAAAGTGAAAGAGTAATACAAATTTAAAAAAAACAAGCGATTATTTTACTATACCGTTTTCATACGTTCGCTTTCCATTCTGACGAAATGTCATAAATGAACTTTCCCCGCTTTATATAGGCATTTATTGTGCCAGTTTTTTTTCTTCTAAATTTGCCAAACAAATTTAAAGTATTTTTTTGCCAAATGCAGTCATATTATAATCTACATTCTTTCATTTACCCAAGGTTTTTTTTTTAAAACTGGTGTTCTCGAAATGAGTTTTGAAAGGAAAAAAAAGCCACATTAATTTTCCTTTCTCTCTGGTAATTTATTTCCAGCAGATCTAGAACATCTTTCAAAGACAGTTATTTCGCACTTTCACTATTTTTAAAAACCAATTTGCTTAAATTACTTTTCATCTGGGCATACTCTCCATTCAATAATGCCTCGAACAGCTCTGTAAATGCTCACATGCCCTCTCAGCTGGATGAAATCGGCTCTGGTTTTGCCGATCCAATAAGATGGAACCGTATATAAGCTGTTGGGTATGTAATCGAATGTTGGTGTTGTCACAGAGCAGTGGCGTCGCTAGGTTGGGTGTCACACGGTGCGGGACTTTATGGTGACACCCCCGACAAGTAACAATATATATATATATATATATATATATATATATATATATATATATATATATATATATATATATATATATATATATATATATATATATATATATATATATATTTATATATATACATATACCTATAACTATATATATAATTATATACATGTGTGTGTGTGTGTACGTGTCGGCCAGTAACCAGAAAGTTGCTCAACGGAAAAAGCGCAGTGGAAATAAGCACACACAAAAATTGCGCAACGGAAAAAAGCGAAAACAGAAAAAGAGTAAACAGTAATTTGCGTACACAGAAAAATGTGCAACCAGAAAAAAATCGTATTGTGACTACGCGTTTAACACCATCTTACTGTGACTAATTGATTTCTCACCATCCTACTGTGACTAATTGTTTTCTCACCATCCTACTGTGACTAAATGTTTCTCACCATCCTACTGTGGCTTATTGTTTTCTCACAATCCTATTGTGAATAATTGTTTTCTCAACAACCTACTGTGACTAATTTTTTTTTCAACAACACGTAATATCAATCATTTCTTAATACAAATAAGACTAAAAATAAAAATATAAAAAACCTCATCAAATTTTCTTTTAAGATCCTAATTGTCAAGTGCATCGATTAGCCAACGCAAAGCATACGTGTTTTGTTTTCATTGTAAATATAGTAAAGTTCATCTGATTCATTGACTCAGGGACGTTCCAGTGATTCGGACCTGGATTCGAACTCGAGACTCACGGTTAGCAGTCTAGCTCTCTACCGCTAGACCACGCCGTCCCCGAGGGTAAATTAATTAAATTGTACGGACTTCGATGTTAAATACAACATGTGGGTCCGATTCAGTGGAGCGTCTCTGAGTCAATGAATTAGATGAACTTTACTATATTTACAGTGAAAACAAAACACACAAACAAGCAATAAACAGATTAAGTGCAAACTAGGCCTATAATTAATTTTTTTAAATATTCAGTAATTTTAATTTACGGAAAAAATGAAATAATACACAGTATAAATAAATATACATTCTATTGTGTTCATAGATGTCCTCGTGGATCGGCAATTGTCCTGTGCCAGCAAATATAAAGGTAAGTTTTGTTAGAACGTTTTTTTGGTAGAGATAAAGTGTTACAGCCTGTGTATTGATACTAGGTCTTATACAAAGTCTGAAATCTATGTAAAAGTTTTTTTTTTAAATCAATACCTAACACTTTTTAAAATCATTTGTCTGGTAGTTTCTTTAGAAATAGTCTGGAATCTGAAATTTAAAATATTCAAACTGTTTGCGTCACAACAGTAATATGCTGTGTAAAAAAGCAACAGTAGTTTCCCCCTGTTCACCAACCATATTGAGCAGCACGCATGATGACATGTTGTGATTCCTGTTAAGGACACGTCCTTGGGGGGTGGAACCAGCATAATCTGTTTATTTAGCCTGGGTCTATACTGGGCGACTCGTCTACATCCCAACCATGTCAGGAGTGGGTGTTGTGTAAAGTTGTATTACTTCTCTAATGGTAGCCTTATTTTAAACTCGTGTTCTAAGTGATTGCACTTTATGAGAGCAGTCTAAGCCAACCTAAACAGTTATTGTCACTTGTATGACAGTAGGACTTCACATCCCAAATAGGTATTGCCACTTGTATGACAGTAGGACTACACATTCCAAATAGGTATTGCCACTTGTATGACAGTAGGCCTACACATCCTAAATAGGTATAACCTCTTGTATGACAGTAGGGCTACACATCCTAAATAGGTATAAACTCCTGTATGACAGTAGGGCTACACATCCTAAATAGGTATTGCCACTTGCAGCACGTCTTTACGACCTGACTATACTCATTGCAGTCCTTGCTTAAAATAATAATGAAAGCACCCACACACCAAGGGACGGAGTGGTCTAGCGCTAGGGAGCTAGACTGCTAACCCGAAATCTCGAGTCCGAATCTGGGTTCAAGTCAGTAGACCGTCTCTGAGTCAGTGGCGTAGCGAGGTCGGGTGTCACCCGGTGCGGTACATAATGGTGTCACCCCTCCCCCCTCCGTAAAATATATATATATATATATATATATATATATATATATATATATATATATATATATATATATATATATACATATACACACACTATATATATATATATATATAGCGTCGAATTCACAAATGATGAATTACTGAAAAATATGAATTAAACTAAACGAGCCGGCCCGCGTTTAAAATCGTTGGCTCTGCTTGTAAACATTTAGAGTGAACACAGCTCACTAAAACCATGTAGGGGTGGGGAGGTAGGGAGAGCGTTTGCAGCTTGTTTTCTAACGGCTCGAAGAAGAGAATTATATATATAGATAGCGGCGTATGTTACGTTGCGGGTCTGCTCGTTGCTTTTTAATTTACATAGTACAAAACTATTTAAATGAGCTTTATGGGCGCACCTATTTTAAAGAAGGGCAGAAAGTCATGGAAGTAGTCTCAACGTTCGCTTATCTTTCAAACTTGTCCCAAGCCCTAATGGCAACCCCCATCAATTCAGTCCTTGTCCCAAGCCCTAATGGCAACCACCATCAATTCAGTCCTTGTCCCAAGCCTTAACTTTCTCAGTACAATGTTTTGTTTTCTAATCAAAATGTCGCTGATCTTTTGTTGTAGTGACCTGCCAGCTGGTCCTACTTTAAGTAATTGTTTTCTCACCATCCTACTGTGACTAATTGTTTTCTCACCATCCTACTGTGACTAATTGTTTTCTCACCATCCTACTGTGGCTTATTGTTTTCTCACCATCCTACTGTGACTAATTGTTTTCTCACCATCCTACTGTGACTTATTGTTTTCTCACCATCCTACTGTGACTTATTGTTTTCTTACCATCCTACTGTGACTTATTGTTTTCTTACCATCCTATTGTGACTAATTGTTTTCTCACCATATAACTGTGACTAATTGTTTTCTCACCATATAACTGTGACTAATTGTTTTCTCACCATCCTACTGTGACTAATTGATTTCTCACCATCCTACTATGACTTATTGTTTTCTCACCATCCTATTGTGACTAATTGTTTTCTTACCATCCTACTGTGACTTATTGTTTTCTTACCATCCTATTGTGACTAATTGTTTTCTCACCATATAACTGTGACTAATTGTTTTCTCACCATATAACTGTGACTAATTGTTTTCTCACCATCCTATTGTGACTAATTTTTTTCTTTCAACAACACGTAAAATATCAATCGGGCTTCCATTGCTGGAAGAAAGTTATTTGTTTTTTCTCATAAAAGACTGACACCGATTAACTCAAGCGGCAAACCCTTACTAAAAGTGGCAAATTATTCATTGATAAGGAAGAAAGTTCCAGTCTGCTTCGCGTCTAGGCACCGAAAAGAATGTGTAACGAAAACAAGAGCAGAAGAAAACCATGGATACTTTGTTGACCTCTGCATATTAAAGGTAGTGTGGTCAGCACTGTGCCAAGCCGCAGTTACTTTACAGGGATTCGAACTCGAGACCTTCGTGATAACAGTAAATCGCTCCACCGCTAAGCCACGATCCCATATATATATATATATTAATTGTTAATAGAAGAACGAGCTGACCCGCGACGTAGCATAAGTCGCTATCTAGTGGTTTTATAGAGAAAGGTATAAAACATAACCCTAGTTCTTATCAACAATGGTAATTTATTCGTAGTTCTGTAATTGTTTTATTTTTACCGGAGGTTTTGAGGGGTTTTATTTCCAAAAAGTTCTAGGGTGGAGCGATGCGGCTAACTTTCCGGTTGACGACCGATTTTTCAAGCCGGTTACGATCTATAAGGACCCGTTCCGGCAAGGCAACAACCAGCTGGTGTTGTGTGGCAGTCCGCACGTAAGTAGGGGGTCAGCCACACACACACACACACGCCCACACAGACACAAACATACATTTTAGTAAATGAATGTCAGACTGCACGTAAGTAGAGGGGGTTGATAGGTGTCAGACACACCCACCCACACATCCACAGAGCCACCCAACAACAGAGACACCCAATGAGACTTCAACTAATGACTGTGTCAGTCTCACACACACACATACACACACATACACATACACACACAAACAGACATACACAAAAACACACCAACAAATTCAGCTGATGGATGTACGCCACCTAGCCAGACAACCACACGGCCATACAGCACCACAGTTACACAGACACACAACCAAACTGCCACGCAGCAAAACAATCACACAAACATATAAACTCAGCCAAAAGTGACAAAAAAGCCACACAGACATACAAACTCAGCCAACACGAAAATTTAGCCACACAGACAAACAAAATCAACCAAAAAAGACATTTAGCTGTACAGACATACAAACTCAGCCAGAATTTAAGTAATCATGAAGTTACAAACACATACAAACTCAGCCAACATAGACATATAGCTACACAAACATTTAAACTCAGCAAAAAAAAAAAAAATATTGGCCTTAACAAACATACAAACTCAGCCAAAAAAAATATTGGCCTTAACAAACATTCAAACTCAGCCAATAAAACATAAAACTACACAAACATACAAACTCAGCAAAAAAAAATCATAAAGCCACACAAACATACAACCTCAGCAAAATGAGACATATAGCCACACATATTTAAAAAAAAAAACGCACAGACACACAGAATCGAAGCACACAGCAGCTAACGGTTTAAGCATAAGCCAAGCCTATTCACGCAATATTTTATACATCTAAATGTTTATACAGGCATCATATCGACATAATTCACCATTATTACAACCCCAGAACTAACAACATCGCTTCTGAAACATTCTACTTCGAAGATGTTGTCAGTTAATTGCTTGGTAATTGGCACATTTACGAAACGATCTTTTTTTTCTAAACAGATAAATCATCATTGTACAATTAAGAATTAAATTATTTTTGCTCCGTAGTTCATGGGACGGCGTGGCTTATCGGTGAAGCGCTAGTCAGCTCACTCGAAAGTCTCGAGTTCGAATCCCTGTAGAGCAAATGTGGCTGGGGACAAAGAAACGTGTGAAATCTCTCTGACTGGGGATTCGTTGACATTTTGTTACCTGTCCTTTTTGGTGCCTAGACGCGGATCAGACGAGGACTTTCTTCCTTATAAATACGTATTTTACCACTTTTTGTTAGGTCTTGAGTTAATCAGTGTCAGTCTTTTATGAAAGAAAACAAATGACTTTCTGCCAGCATTGGAAAACCCAATTAGTTTTTTACGTGTTGTTGCAAAAAATGTATTACAAGCTAACTTAATTTGTGGTCTCTTTATTTGAGATATCTCTATTTGTGGTAACTTTGTTTGAATTACCTCTACGAGCCGACCCGCGGCGTATCATACGCCGCTATTTAGTTGTTTTATTTTCTACTTTTCAGTAATTCATAATTTGTACCAATGCTGCCACTGAAAATATTTGCTTTAAAACACTACCCCCCCCCCTTTCCCCTAACCCCGACCCTACACCCCCCCCCCCCCCCGGGAAAGCAGCCTCCTATTAATTACCTCCTGTAAGTTTAAAATCGTTTCAAACTAAATAATCTGCCCCTAATAGCCGTCACCAAACCCGTCTCTGTGATTGTAAAATGTAAACAGAGTGAACACCGCTCACCAGATCATGTGGGGGTGGAGTGGGGGTGGTAGTGATAGAGAGGAAGAGAGGGGACTGCAAAGGCGCGCTTGCAGCTTGTTTTCTAACTGATCCCAGAAGAGAATTATATATATACGAGCCGACCCGCTGCGTATCATACGCCGCTATTTAGTTTTTTTTCTACTTTTCAGTAATTTATAATTTGTGAATTAGACAGTACCAATGCCGCCACTGAAAATATTTGCTTAAAAACACTAACCCCCCCCCCCCCCCCCCCCCCGTGAAGCAGCCTCCTCTTAGTTACCTCCTCTAAGTTTAAAATCGTTTCAAACTAAATTATCTGCCCCTAATAGCCGTCACCAAACCCGTATCTATTATTGTAAAATGTAAAGAGCGTGAACCACAGCTCACCAGGCCATGTGAGGGGGTGGGGGGTGGTAGTGATAGAAAGGAAGAGAGGGGACTGTAAGGCGCGCTTGCAGCTTGTTTTCTAAAGGCTCCCAGAAGAGAATTATATATATAGATAGATTTGTAGTACCCTTATTTAAGCTACCTCTATTATTGGCATTTCTATGGTATCGTTTATTAGCGAACCAATGTCAACGTATGACTAGGTCTGTCTCTGGCAACCACCAGCTATTCAGTCCTTGTCCCAAGCCCTAATGTGATTAATGGTTTTCTCACCATCCTACTGTTACTAATTGTTTTCTTACCCATCATATTGTAAGTAATTGTTTTTTAACGATTCTACTATTTTTGAACATAAAGTTCGTGGGACGTCGTGGCTTAGCGGCGGAGCACCAGACTGTTAACTCGAAGGTCTCGAGTTCGAATCCCTGAACTAAATGCGGCTCAGCACAGTGCTGACCACACTGTCCCCTGTGCTGACCACACTGTCCCGTCATATGCCGAGGTCTCAAAATTTGGCTGGCGGTTAACTGTGTTTGTTTTTGTTACACATTCTGTTCGGTGTTTTGACGCGGAGCAGACAATGACTTTCTTATCAAAGCGTAAATTGACACTTTTTCTTAAGTCTTGAGTAAATCGGTGTCAGTCTTTTATGAGAGAAAACAAATGACTTTCTGCCAGCATTGGAAACCCAATTAATTGCCTTACTTTCTCGTATACAGAGTCTAGAGGAAGTATTGTAATCATGCACACAAATCAAACTTACTTTTTACCGTTTTCACCGTTTTACTCATCAGTATTTCATCAGATACGGAGTAAAGGTAACTTATTTTAATCGGGCAAAAATTATAAAACCAGTTTTATCAAAATTTTGGCGTTTTAAGTGTATTCGAGTCGCAAAAACTGGGTTTTGCAATTCAGTTTGTAGGTCTGTGCAGGGGCGTAGCGAGGGGGGTGCGGGGGGTGCGGACCGCACCGGGTGACACCATTTAGGGGGGGGGGGTGACACCAAGGCAAAAAATAGCAAAATATATAGAGGAAAATGATAATTCCACTTAATAGAGTGATTAATTAGAGTGTTAAATAGCCTTTTAAGAGGTGGGGGGTGCAAATCAAAAGTTTGAGGGGGGGGGGGTGCAAATCGAAAGTTTGAGGGGGGTGTAAATCGAAAATTGAAAGTTTGTCCCCGGGAAGGGTCGTTGCTCCTGTGGGGGGGGGGGGTGACACCATTAAGTGCCGCACCGGGTGACACCCGACCTCGCTACGCCACTGGGTCTGTGTGTGTGTATGTGTGTCTGTGAACACGAAACCTTGAGTACCATTAAGACTAGATGAAATGTCAAATGTAAGTATAATATCAAATGTGTAGTTTTGTATCACCTTTTCAGTGTGACTAATTGTTTTCTCACCATCCTACTGTGACTAATAGTTTTTCACCATCCTACTGTAATTAATAGTTTTCTTACAATCCTACTGTAATTAATAGTTTTTTCACCATCCTAGTGTAACTAATTGTTATCTGACCATCCTACTGTAATTAATAGTTTTCTCACCATCCTACTGTAACTAATTGTTTTCTTACCATCCTGCTGTGACTGATAGTTGTCTCACCATCCTAGTGTAACTAATTGTTTTCTTACCATCATATTGTGACTAATAATTGTTTTTTAAGGATCGTACCATTTTTGGACATTAAGTTCGTGGGACGTCGTGGCTTAGCGGTCGAGCGCCAGACTGTAAACTCGAAGGTCTCGAGTTCGAATCCCCGTTAACTAAATGCAGCTGGGCACAGTGCTGACCACACTATCCCTTTATATGCCAAGGGCAAGAAACAAATGAATTCAACTTCTGTTTAAACTCGCAAAATTTCGTTCTGGACTTTTAATGCTTGTTCCTGTGGAATACGGTTTGTTTTTGTTACATATTCTTTTTGGTGTGTAGACGCTGAGCAGACAATGACTTTCTTATCACAACGTAAAATGACACTTTTTGTTAAGTCTTGAGTTAATCGGCGTCAATCTTTTATGAGAGAAAACATACGACTTAGTTCCAGCATTGGAATCCCATTTTTTTTTAAATTTCTCGTATACAGAGTCTAGAGCAGGGGAAAGTAGAAAACAACACGAGTTATTCCATAGGAACTCTCTAAAAGATAAAGTATAAGAAACATAAAAACCTGGGTTACATTCCCAGCACTTTGATGACAAATGGCGGCGAAATTAATGTTTATTGTTAAGTATTAAGTAAGTAGGCCTACTAGATCTTTGAAGTACTAGATTCTAGATCTAAGTATCATAAGTTAATCCAGATCTGCAATGGCACCTTGGACTAAAGAAGTTGGTCCATTAGGCAAGTCTCAGAAAGAAGTCGATCTCTTAAAGAAAAAGGTAGGCTCTCTCGGTAATCTATCGTTTTGGGTACGTAAAATCGCCCGCGGCTATTTATGTACGAAAACGTTACCTCATTGTCAAGGCTTTAATAGAAGTATATTGTCATACTTTTGTGTCAAATATTATAGATAAATGAATAATAAACCTAAATCAATGGCTAAATATATCGATATAGGCCAGAAATTAACTTTAAACAGCAGTGTCTGAGAGCAAGATTTGCTATATAAACAGCAGCTATTTGTAAAATAGAGTGACTTCCCCCTGAATCTGGCGCTAAAAGCTTATAAAAATAAAACTTAGACAAGATGGCTGCTATAGTAAATGAGCATGATTGCATCTGTTGGAAACATCGCTAGTCTTCATTTATTACGGAAAAGTTTTAATTCAATTGTTAAAAAAACAGGTACATAAATGAATCAAGTAAACATTTTTGAATTTTTTAAACATAAATCCTCCACAAAATGTAAAATAATTATTAAAATTGAAGGAGTCACCTGTTTTTCACATTACAAATCGCGGGCGATTTTACGTACCCAAAACGATAGATTACCGCTCTCTCTAACTAATAGTTTTTCTTACTAAATCTAGAATTTACTCAAATTTCAAATTAAACATGACTACTGAATGATAGACATCCATATTTAATCCATTAGGCACTAATTTTGAAGTTTTTAGTTCATTTTAAACTAAATTACTTAATTTAATATTTATTGACACTCACTGCCATGGCCAACACACCTCTCCATGACAACTCTACTTAAGCTTGAACGTAAAGAAAACCACAAATATGTTAGACTTTTTAAGTGGCCATGTACTCAGAGTTCCCCACTAGTGATCATCAAATAGCGGTCACGTGGTTTAAAAAAATAAATAAATTTGGTTGTCATTCAAAAGTCGTGTCTTATTTTAAAAAGTGCATGCAATATTTGATTTATTTCTTCATATAATGATAAAACTAATAATTCTACAACCTCCAATTCATTTTTGTGACCTCCGGGCTGATATTTTAGAAGTTCTATTAATTTGAATGAGACCGACTTTTGAATTTAGCCTCCGTTCTCCAAACCAAATTTTAAAATGCTTTTCTGGCATATCTAACCCTGCCACTTATGGTTTGTTGTTATGACACGGAAATCCCGCCATTTTGCGCGTGGTAAACATTTTTAAATGTAATTAGTTGAAGGTCTCTGGAATTTGGCCGTAAAATCGCCGGAAATCAAACGTCCGGTCCGGGCGCCATATTGTTGTTAGCAACCGACCACGCCTCCAAGTTAGCGAGAAATACTACTAACTAAATCTCTATCGAGTATCGTTTTGGGTACGTAAAATCGCCCGCGGCTAAATCTAGATCTAGTAATGTTAAAAACAGGTGACTCCTTAAATTTTAATAATTAATTCACATTTTGAGGAGGATTTATGTTTTTTAAAATACAAAAATGTTTCGAAGTGACTACGCGTCTCGCAAAGCGTGGCCCCTGCCCTAAAGAATATACTACGCGTCTCGCAGGTTTGATTTGCCATTTTGTAATGGAAAATGCTTACTTTTGAAATCTCTATCACATCCGCTGTGGTAGAGTCAACAGCGTGCCAGCTGTAGGCTGAAGTTCATAGACTCGGAGTTCAGAGTTCGAACCCGGGGTTAACTCCGCCGGTCCTTTTTTTTTTTTAAATTTTTTTTTTTCATTGAAAATATGACATAGACTATGATTCTTTTTTTTTTTTAAATAAAATTTCCAAACATCGTCACTGTCGTGATTGCTTGCCTTATGTTTACTATCCCGTAAGTGGAAAATCCCACCACGGCCCACGGTCGGCGAGGTTACGGTGAGTTCAGCAGCCCTAAAGCATGCGTCATAGACGTTCACACGAGATCGTCTGTCTTCACTTCTCTCTTCCTCCCACCCCCTTCCCCCTCAAGCAAATTGATTGTTTTTTTAAGTTCACGTAGGATAAATAATATAGACTTAGACTTTAGATCTACTATCACGCATGCTAGATAGCTAGGCCTAAAGGTTAAAGGAAAGTTTGATTTAGCTAGGTTGCTGCTAGATCTAGGACTATCATCTGACCTCACAAACTTTCCTTGACACTACACTGTACTGTTTTTTTTTACAAGTACTAGACTCTTAGGTGTTGAAATAATAAAGAGATCTAAATACACTTAAACTCGATCTAGATCTATGTCAACATTAAATTGTTACCATGAAAAAAAAATCGGGCAGTCCTGATATCTGTTTTTTTTAGATCGCGTGCCACCTAGGGTAAAGATTAAGCGTAATGCGGAGCGAACTGCGCAAAGGCGGCCTTACGCGTACCGCGAGGCGAACCGTTTCATTGTTTCATTTATCTTTATGTACCTGTTTTTAAACAATTGAATTAAAACTTTTCCGTAATACATGTGATGATGACTAGCAATGTTTCCAACAGATGCAACCATGCTCATTTACTATAGCAGCCATCTTGTTTAAGTTTTATTTTTATAAGCTTATAGCGTGAGATTCAGGGGGAAGCCACTCTATTTTACAAATGGCTGCTGTTTATATAGCAAATCTTGCTCTCAGACACTGCTGTTTAAAGTTAATTTCTGGCCTATATTGATATATTTACCCATTGATTTTGGTTTATTATTCATTTATCTATAATATTTGACGCAAATATATCACGATATACTTCTATTAAAGCCTTGACAATGAGTTAACTTTTTTGTACATTACTAGCCGCGGGCAAATTTACATACCTAAAACGATAATTACCGCTATGTCATATGCCATATTTTATTAATTTTAATGAAGTGACTACCCGGAAAAAGATTTTTCGCCCTAGCGTCTCCACCTGGTTGGTAAAAGATAGTTCTGCGCATGCGCAGTGACCTATGGCTGGGGTTGGTAAAACTCCATTTTAGCGTATTTTATTTGCCGCTTTACGTTCAATTCTGGTTAAGCGTATTTTATTATAAACAAAACCGAAACACACAAAAACGTTAGGAAAACACTAGGATTAGAGCTGGATCTATTTATTTTTTATATGAATGTGAGTTATTATTAGAAAAGGTAAAAACAAAACATAACAAAGCATTAGGACAGTTCAATTAAATAGCATGTGATTGTCAGCGGGAGAAAAATCTCTACATGGTCAAGGGTTACCAAAAAAAACTGAAACAAGATGGCTGCTGAAGTAAATGAGCTTGTTTGCATCTGACGAAAACATCGCTAGTCTATATTTTTGATTTTCTTACTAAATCTAAAATTTACCCAATTTTCAATTTAAACATGACCACTGAATGATAGACATCCATATTTAATCCATTAGGCACTAATTTTGAAGTTTTTAGTTCGTTTTAAACTAAATTACTTAATTTAATATTTATTGTCACTCACTGCCATGCACGACACACCTCTCCATGACAACCACTCTTACGTATGAAGCTAAAGAAAACCACAAATCCGGTTAGACTTTTTAAGTGGCCATGCACCCAGAGTTCCTCACTAGTGGACACCAAATAGCTGTCACTTGATGCAAAAAAAAAATTTGGTTGTCATTCAGAAGTTGTGTCTTATTTTAAAAAGTGCCTGCAATATTTGAATTATTTTTTTATAGAGTGATAACCCTAATAGCTCTACAACCTCCATTTCATTTTTGTACTCTCCAGGCTGATATTTGAAAAGTTCTATTAATTTTAATGACACCGACTTTTAAATTTAGCCTTCGTTCGCCAAAGCAAATTTTAAAATGCTGTTCTGGCATATATAGCCCTGCCACCTATAGCATGTTTTTATAACATGAAAACCCGCTATTTTGCTCGTGGTAAACATTTTTAAAAGTAATTCTAAGAATGTCTCTGGAACTAAGACAAAAAATCGTTGGAAGTCATGCATCCGGTCCGTATGACATATTGTTGTTAGCAACCAGCCGCGACTCCGATGTAGCGAGCAATACTACATATTTATTACTGAAAAGCTTAAATACAATTGTTTAAAAACAGTTACAATAAACTGGGAGTGATCTCCACTAAACTTTCTCGAATATTTTTATATAAAATAACAGGGGATGGGAACTCGGGCTATAGACATGATTTTTAATCCATTTTAAATACTTAAAGTTTTAAAAATAGAATAAAATCTCGTAGACAAATTAATTGCACACCAAGTGAATGCGAAATAAAAAAGCGCATAATAGTGCGCAATATTATTAGTACTTTTAAAATTTACATTAGTTTTTTGAGAAATCGGAAGTAGCGTAAATTACTACTTCCGGTCAACGGAAATTACTCAAAATTTAACAGAAGGTAGAGAATTAGATCTTTTACTTACATGTGAAATTTCATGTATCTATCTGAAATAGTACTCAAGTTATAGGCTTTTGAAAAATTCAAAGTAGAAAAAGTACCACTTCCGGTTGTCGGAAATCGCTCAAAAGTTGATACGGATCTACGATTTTGATATAATACTTATATATGAAATTTCATCAACCTAGCTGTAACGGTACTCAAGTTATCCTGTTTACACACGGACACACAGACACACACACAGACATACGGACAAGATTGCAAAATTATGTTTTTCCGTATCAGTGAGGTGTAAAACGTTGAGATTTGTAAAAATCTCGATTTTTTTTTTTTGCATGATTGCAATACTTTCTCTATACTACGTATATACGAGAAAGTAAAAATGAAACTTTGAAACATTTTTGTATTTTTCTAAACATAAATCCTCATAAAAATGTGAAATAATTGCCAAAATTTAATGAGTCACCTTTTTTCACATTACTAGTCTTGGCCGATTTTACTTTTTACTAAAACGATAGATTACCAAAATAATTCATAATAAATAGGCCTGGGCCTATAATTAACATTATAATAAGTTTAATTTTAAGTTTTCGGTATTGCCATGTAGTACAAAGTTCCCCTTTCAAACCTGACGGTCTATGGGGCAAGTGAAGTAGAGTTCACTTGTTTCTATGACCTCGGCATATGAAGAGATAGTGTGGTCAGCACTATGCCCAGCTGCCTTTACTTTCCCTAACGTGAGTTAGGTACCTATCAGGGTTGGGTGGGTTCATGGATGGTCTACTGACTTGAACCCGGATTCGAACTCGAGACTTGCGGGTTAGCAGTCCAGCTCTCTACCACTAGACCACTCCGTCCGTTTTGCCATGGATAAGTAAGTAATCTGCTGTTCTAGGTATGTAAAAATTGGTGAGGCTAGCAAAGTGAAAGAAAGTTGACAATTGATATTCAAGATTGACTTTCATGTCATGTGTGTGTTGTCTCTCCCCCCCCCCCCCCCCCCCCCTGCCAAAACCAAGCAATTTGAAAATGTAGGCCTACTTTGGGTCATTGTAAGTTGGAATAACATTTTAGACCTTTAGTACCACACATGCAAGAGCAGTAAAAATACTTAATTTGCTGTTAAATAACGTTAAAATTACATAATAGAAGAGAATAAATTAATTAGATTTTATTGAACAGTAAAAAAAAAAAAAAATCATCCGACCAAAAAGTACGAAGTATTGTCTTTATTAAATGGACTATATTTTATTCTAATTTTTAAAAATACCTCTTCCTACCTTTGGCCGTAAAATAACACTTTGTAGACATTGAATAATTAAAATGAAATAGTAGGGCATTCCATTTTAGATCACGCTCAGCCTAATGAACAGATTAACAAGAGCGCAATGATCTACGTAAATGCAGCCTTATTTTTACCCAATTACCCATCACACTCACAGCTAAAAATAAAACATGGAAGGAGTAGTAGAATGTACATTTTCATTTTATAAATTGTCTGTTTTTCGCTTAAAGTAAAAGATAACCTACTGATGAGGAGCTCTCCTGTATGATTAGCTCTATGTACTGCTGCCTTTACTTTCCATAACCAAAGTCAGATACCCATCTAAGCTGAGTGGATTCATAGTCAGCCAACAGACTTGAGCTTGTAATCTGAACTCAAACGATCAAGTTAGCAGTCGAGTGCTCTACCATCCATCTATGTCATCCCATCAAATTTTTCATAGATATGTTTATTCCTGTATTTTCATATTGTTCTTGCTCTAATATTTTAATAGGTTGACCTGATTATAAAAGAATCAAACAAAGTCATAAAAACAACGGGTAACAAAAATGAAGACAAAGACAAAAAGTTGGAGGAAATGTATCAAAAGTAAGGTTTTTCAAAAACTAATTTATTATTTTAGACTGTTAAATTATTCATGTTTTAACTCTGTAGCACAAATTAGAAGATTAAACTTTTGAGTGTTTCAAATTTTAAAAATTACAGATGCATCGATGCTAAAAAATCTGTTGAAAATCTTCATAGTGATGTTGAAAAATTAAAAGAGGTAAAAACTGCCAAGCTGTGTTTCAATTAAAGTTTGGTTTATTGCAATTTTATCTATTATTACCTTTAGATAACTTGTGAAAACCTTTAAGCCATCAACCATTAAATGTTCGCAGCATTTACTTACATTTCAACTTGCCTACAAACCTGCACAGCATCAACTAATACATTTGATCAATAATTCATATTCATATAGAATGTATCAGATACATATAAAATATTTGTTTAAAATTATTATATACAACACATATTTGTAAAATGTTTTTATGTGATGCAGCTGTAAAATATCAATATGCATTATTTACTTCAAGGAGGGTGAGCCAACCAAACTAAAAGACTTTGAAAAGAAAAAATTGGCAGAGTTGAATCGACTTGGTGTAATGAAGGTATAGCAATTTCCTATTAAGTCTATAAACATTTAAAAGTAAACATTCTGTAGAACAAAATCTATACTATAGCTTTATGTATTTAAAAAAGTAAAGTTTTTGTTTCAATTCAGACTCAACTAGGCGAAACTATGTCTAAGATTCTTCCCAACACAAATGAAGCACAGTTTTTAAAGTTAGTATATTTTGAAATACCTTTAAAAAATTCAGTATATCTTATTTTCTGCTGTTAAGTTGTGTTTATTAAATTGTATTTTTTTCGGTAGCTTTCCAGTATTTGTAATTTGCAGAATTTAAAGTTTTTAAATTGAAAAATATATATATATTCTTTTATTTTTATTAATCATTCATAGAAGTCATCTGACCAAAGAGGAAAAAGAGAAAGAAGAAGAGGGTATGAATTATAAATTGTTTTTCTAAAAAGCCATTCAAAATTTAATTTAACTTATATTATTTATACTGGCCTATATTTAAATTGGATAAATAATTCTTCCATTTTCACTAATGGCCTTATGGGATTTAGCTCTATTTTTACCATCACTTTACAACAGCTGAGCTGATAGCACTGAACTCATACCAAGAAAAAGCATACCTTAATTTTTGGAATATTTGTTATGTATATTTTTATTATTATGTTGATAGATGAAGATGAAGATGGTGAAGAAGAGGAAGAAGTTGATGAAGAAGAGGATGAATCTGAGGAAGAGGATGATGGAGATGAAGAAGAAGAAGAAGAAACAACCTCCCCTGCTGGTGCTAAGCAAATAAAACCAGCGTGAGTTTCAATTTTTTTTTACCGGCTTCCCTTCTGGATCTTATTTGTTTACTTAACACCTGAAGCAATTCATGGACTTTATGTTGAAATTAATTATTTTGATACACTCGAGGATTGTAATATACCAATTAGAACTATATATTGGATGGTTTCTCCTAACGTATAACCTTTTTAAATAAGTGACATTTATTTGTTTATGCATGTTTTAATTCATGTTTTTAGACATCATGTCATAAAAAAACAGTTGGTTGAGGAAGAAGCTGCTACTGATGATGAGGATGAAGATGACGATGAAGATGATGATTATGTTGATGAAGAAGAGGAGGAAAAGTTGAAAATTTCACCACAAGCTAAGCATGGGTAACAAAGCCTCTGCTTCAGTTTTGTTATTTTAAACCTCTTTCAAGAACAACAAATATGTCTTAGAAAAATAAGTATGACCTTAGTTTAACTGTCGTTGTTTGAAATAAATTTATGTGGCAGTAAGTATGAACTCAGAAATAAAGACGTGTCTTTTACAATAGTATTAATATATTTTAGTTAAAAAAAATTTGTCAGTTAACTTAACATTCTAATATCCATTCCAATAATTTATTGCTGTTCCTATTGAAGTATTTGCATTTTTTAACCATTTCTGATGTAAATATTTTTTAAAAAAATATTTATTTTTATATTTTTATACATAACCTCGATGATCTTTAATGGTATTGATTAAATGAGAGTGATCAATATAAATATGCTAAAGAATTAAACCTTCATTTTGTAGTTGTATAAGTACATTTCCATTATTAGAAGTTAGTCAGTCTGAAATACAAAAACATACTTATTTTATATCAATACTAGATTTATTAAAATAAAATTATAGTCACAAATTTTAAATGAAAAAAAACTTCTATATTTGGAAAGGGTATTTTAAAATTACAGCCTTTTTGGTTGATCCCATTTATTCTTGAATTGATTTATTTCTATGTAAAATACAATTTTGTATAAATGTTAATGAACAGCAAAAAAACTGAAGCAGTAAAAGAAGAAGAGGAAGATGATGATGAAGATGATGATGATGATGATGATGATGATGATGATGATGATGATGAAGAGAGTGAAGAAGAAAATAAAAAAGATGCAAGATCAGTAGAAAAAGACAAGTCGAAACAATCAGAAAAGAAAGGGAAGCAAAAAGAAGTGGGTCATGATAAAAATGCTAATCACCCGGTGAGGTTAAAACAAATGTTGTAAAATAAAAGATACTTCACCTACCCTGTTAGCAATTTGGTTTTATAATCCACCTTCTACAGTTTTAACAAATTTCAAAATGTCTTTAAACATTGAATTTTATTATGATAAAACACATCGTTGTAACAACTTATTTTATTTTAAAACATTAATCATAACTATAATTTTTTTAAAAATTTCTTTACTTTTTGTAAAAAAAAAAAATTTGCTATCAAACAATGTTCTACTTCTATAGTATTGACAGTTGAATACTATTAGGTATTTAGTCATGCCAGAGTGTAATATGTTAAAATTATCTTCTGATCAGGTCATACAGTTTATCACAATTGATGATTATGAAGGAGAGGAAGATGGAGATTTGGATTTCAAAACTGGAGAAATATTGACAGTGGTAGATGCTAGGTACAGTATACTAAATTCATTTTTTGATTCTTTCCTTGTTGTTTTGTTTTTATGTTGTCAGTTGCTGCAGAAATACTTGGTTTATTTTTTTTTTAATGTTGTCTCGTCTAGCCCTTTGTTTTTGGGTTTCAATGTTAGTTTTATCACTTAGTTTATGACTTGTTACTTTCGACCATGTTTGTTGTGTCACTTCCTTTAGAGTCTCATTGATCTTGCATTAAACCATTGCATTATCTGATGATATAAATTATCTTTTATGTTTCACTTTTAGTCGAGATGATGGGTGGTGGCTTGCTAAAAATCAGACAGGAAAGACAGGCTTAGTGCCGTCCACTTATCTGAAGGTAGTTTATAAAATCTAAGCAAACTATTTTATGTACTGTAAATACATTTTGTATCTAAGAAAAAAATACATGCTTTGCTACTGCTTAAACTGAACTGGTCTGAGTATTTATTAAGAATTCTTTTACATTTTATGAACACCTTTTGGGAAAAAGATAACATTTGAAATTTGTTTTCTTTTATGCTGTGTGCTGCTTGCCAATAAGTTAATGAAACAATACTATTTTTTAGGAGCATAGAAGTCATGATGATGATGATGATGAAAATGATGACGATGAAGGTAAGTTTTTCTATAACTGATTCATAATGGAGCTGAAGATTTATTTTGTTAGATTATTTTTTTGGTGTTATGAATAATTTTTGTATCACTAGAAGAATCTGAAGAAGAGGAAGGGATGGATCAAACAGATCAGACAACACCATCTAAGAGAAGGTAAAAACAGTCTCATAGCTGAACAATACTTTTTTATCAGCATATTAGTTTCTGTTGTGTAATGCATTATTTTGTTGTTTCTTTTTTACTTTCTCGTGTATACGAAGTATAGAGAAAGTATTGTAATCATGCAAAAAAAAATAATCGAGATTTTAACAAATCTCGACGTTTTACACCTCACTGATACGGAAAAAGATAATTTTGCAATCTTGTCCGTATGTGTGTGTGTGTGTCTGTGTGTGTGTAAACTCGACAACTTGAGTACCGTTACAGCTAGGTTGATGAAATTTCTTATATAAGTATTTTATCAAAATCGTAGATCTGTATCAACTTTTGAGCGATTTCCTATAACCAGAAGTGGTACTTTTTCTACTTTGAATTTTTCAAAAGCCTATAGCTTGAGTACTATTTCAGATAGATAAATGAAATTTCACATGTAAGTAAAATATCTAATTCTCTACCTTCTGTCAACTTTTGAGTAAATTCCGTTGACTGGAAGTACTAATTTACGCTATTTCCGATTTCTCAAAAAACGCATGTAAATTTATAAAATACTCATAATATTGCGCACTATTATGCACATTTTATTAGGCATTCACTTGGTGTGCAATTTTTTTTTTTACAAGATTCCATTCTATTATAAAAAGTAAGTAATTAAAAATGGATTACAAATATTGTCTATGTCCTGAGTTGCCATCCCTCGTAGTTTTATTTTAGAATATTCGAGAAAGTTTAGGGGAGATCACTCCCGGTTTATTTAATTAAGAAATAAAAAATATTAAAATGTTTGTTCAGTTATACAATAAGACAAATGATATTTCAATCAGATAAGTAAATTAATTTATTTAAAAAAAACTCAGAAAAACCAATTAAGCTGTTAGGTTTAAGTTATTTCAATTTTTGAAAAATTGTAACTGTTTTTTCTGATGAAGCCCTAACACTGAAACTTTGTTTCTTGAGTTTTCTGTTTTCTACATCAGTTTTTTAGTTATATTTCTATTTCAGTGGTAAAAAGCTATGGCAAGGTGTCAAGAAAGCTTTAGCAGAGGTAAACATTTATTTTTTCTTTTAAGACTAGTGTGATGAACTTCCTATCAGAGAGAAGTTTTAAAATGTTACAAAAAGTAGGTTTACATTGTTGTGTGTGTGTGTGCCTCAATAATACAATATTTGATCTCAGACAACAGTTTCAGACGTCTTACATGCAATGGGTGCTGTGCCTTCTGGCTTTAGACCTTCAACGCTATGTAGAAAGTTTAATGAAGGTAATGATTGATACACCTAAACTGTTTTCATGGAGGTAACTTAATTTAGTCCATTAAATGCATAATTTACGATCTTTGGATTTTTATTTTTATTTTTTTATTTTTAGTAATTCATAAATATTTATACCAATACTGTAATTCTGACCAAAGAAAGCCCTAAAGTAATACATGATTTGATCTAAACCTATAGGTGACACATACAGATTTGCTAATTACCTGATGCCAAAACTCAGTCAGTCCAACCTGACCTATAAAGATTTGTTCTTTGATCCAGCCACAAATAAGGTACAAATAATTTATATATTTCCTACTACAATTCTGGAAAATTACGTCTGTGATATGAGTCAAGAATGTAAAACAAGTAGATTAACCCTGTGTTAGTAGCTGTTGTGTTTTACAAAGTGGTCATCGACTACATGCTAACATTGTTTGAGTTATAAGTAAAAAAAATTTTCGCTCCACGCAGATACGCCCAAGGCCCACTAGGATTGAGAGAGTCGTCACGCTGGTCTCATGCCAACAGATCCCTCCCCCAGGTGCAGGTTGGTATCTTTGGAAGTTTTTTGTATAGAAGTTGAAGCTAGCCTAGTTCAGATCATTAGAAGGTTTTTGTATAGAAGTTGAAGCCAGCCTTAAATTCTCTAGTTCAGATCATTAGAAGGTTTTTGTATAGAAGTTAGAGCTAGCCTTAAATTCTCTAGTTCAGATCATTAGAAGGTTTTTGTATAGAAGTTAGAGCTAGCCTTAAATTCTCTAGTTCAGATCGTTAGAAGGTTTTTGTATAGAAGTTAGAGCTAACCCAATATTCTCTAGTTCAGATCATGAGAAGGTTTTTGTATAGAAGTTGAAGCCAGCCTTAAATTCTCTAGTTCAGATCATTAGAAGGTTTTTGTATAGAAGTATAGAAGTTAGAGCTAGCCTTAAATTTTTATTTCAGATCATTAGAAGGTTTTTGTATAGAACTTAGAGCTAGCCTTAAATTCTCTAGTTCAGATCGTTAGAAGGTTTTTGTATAGAAGTTAGAGCTAACCCAATATTCTCTAGTTCAGATCATTAGAAGGTTTTTGTATAGAAGTTAGAGCTAGCCTTAAATTCTCTAGTTCAGATCATTAGAAAGTTTTTGTATAGAAGTTAGAGCTAACCCAATATTCTCTAATTCAGTTGAGTCTGACCACAATATATCCCCCTTTATGCTGAGGTTATTTAAACTACTTTATCTGTATATGATGATTATACTCAGTGAATTATTTTTTATAAGGCAATTGTTAAGGCTAGTAATATGAAAAGAATCAATTTTTAATAATAGTAACTTAATTTTTAAATATAAAGTGTATATTGGATGTAATATTAGCTATGCACTAAAAATTGTAGTGAATAACTGTTATTTAGATAAAGTTGAATTTGAAACTGATGTATATTAGAAGTCATTGCAAAACAGAAACAGGGTGACACTATTCAACTTTTGACACCAAAACAAATATAAGCGCTCTTCAATGATAAAGTCTGTCCTTGTTCAGTTCAACTTATTATATTTATATAGTTTTATACACCCGTTTACTCTATACAAGATGGGATGGCACCCTTAGTTTCCACACCAGGTACTACTCAGACCAGTGAAGCCATTATTGCTCACCATATTGATACAGCTAGAAGATGCTATTGTGTAGTAAGCACATTTTTTTTCCCTGTACTACATAGGTCTTGAAGTTACAGACAGACATGTAAGGATGTGTTTGTTTGATGGGACACATGTAAGTTTCCTGTAATTACAAATTATTGGTATGGATTTATTTCTCTAATAACTTAAAATAATAAACTAAATAATATTTAAAGATATTATCATTTCTTAATTATCGTGTAAAAAGTTTATTCATCAATTTTTAAATTTATAATTCATTAAATTTAAAATTAATTGCTAATTAATTTTTACAACTATGTTTTTTTCTCAGCTTTAAATCTTTATGATTATAATTTTCTTGTATAAGAAAGTTCTCAACACTGTGGAGTTAGTTTTCCCAAGTATACTATGGTTATATTTTTTTATCCTCACAGATTCTCAGCAACATCCATGCTGTGCGTGTATCATCTGTTGATAAGACACAGCGTGTTTGGAGCTTCACGACAAAGGTACAGGAATAGTTCTTCGGCTGGAATATCACTCACTCACTCACCTGCTCACTCACAAACTCACTCACTCACTCACCTGCTCACTCACTCACCTGCTCACTCACTCTCTCACTCACCTGCTCACTCACTCACCTGCTCACTCACAAACTCTCACTCTGGAGCTGGGCCTCAGATTTTTAAATTGTTATATCAGTAAAACTTACCTTTTCGAACCTCATGATTCATGGGGCAAGTGAAGTAGAGTTCACCTGTTTCTGTGACCTCTACATATGAAGGGATAGTGTGGTCAGCACTGTGCCCAACCAGTTTACTTTCCCTAATGTAAGTCTGGCACCCTTCAGAGCTGGGTTGACTCAGAAATTTTGTACTAACTTGAACCCTGATTCAAGCTCGAGACTTTCGGGTTAGCAGTTGAGCATTCTACTGCTAGGCCACCCCATGCTTGTTATATGAATAGGACATTCACATTCATCCATTCTGTTTTAAATGATTAATTTGAATAATAAAAGGGTAAAAATATATGTCGAGTTGATAAAGCAATGTGAACATTTAAAAAAAAAGGTAAACAGAAATTTATTTATTTTAAAATAAAAAAAAACCAAGCTAACTACAGATGAATAAATTGTTATGAACATCAATACAGTGAATCAGTAATGATGATATTATCCAAGGGTTCCAAACATATTTATATTTGACTGAGCTAATTTAATTTTTAAAAATCTTGTTCTTTAAACTTGTCTGACCTTTCAACTTTTCCAGATGTCTGAGCTGATGGACCCCTCTACACATGCTGAAGTTTTTGTCCGCACCAGTAACAACATGGACACTATTGGTTGGTATCTGCAAACACTGAGTTGTATTTTTACTATCAAATTGATCACTCTTTTGTTTTTAAAAATGGTCTTGTGTGACCTGGGCTTGGTCCAGTTAGCTTTTAGATGATACCTGGCAGTAGAAGTGAAAGTAGCTGGTCACACCAATCCATTGTTTGCTAATACTTTAGAAACAGGTGGCCTCTATTTCCTCTGCCTACAAGTTCTTGTAAAATAATTTATAAAAATATTTAAAAATACTTAAAGAAAGAAATTTTTATCTGGCCAGTAAAATTGTTTTATTCCTGTATTCATCAGGTGTTTTGTTTGAGCTTTGCATTTCCTATACCAGAACGGTGAGTTTGATATTTTGTTTTGTGTGTAATCTCTGGTGTATGCCTGTTAGTGTACTCACTCTTTAACTTTTTGTGGACAAAGGTAGCAAATTAACTCGAATAAGAATTCAGTTAATTATTGCAACTATTTGACACAAACTACACCTAAATGCAACTCCCTGTAATCTTATTCTTCAATTTTTTTACAATTATTATAGTAAAAAGTGTTAGAAAAATTAACTGTGTTGTTTATATTAATATTAGTTTTTAATATTATTATTATTATATAAATCATAGTACTAAGCAGTTGTCTAGCTTGTTTAGTCTTATTAAAGCTTTCTTATAGTAACTGAATAGTTGATGAAATGGTGAAACATTTTTTTTTTATTTCACACTGACAAGATTGAAGGAGTGAAGGTATGAAAGCTGTCTGACATTTAGAGTGTAGAAAGCCCCTAATATCTCGTTGAATTCATTAATTTAACAACCTGCAGTGTAGTTGAACCTACTGTGTTATTTTTCACTTCATAATCCAGATAATATTCATAATATTGTTGTTTAATTTGTTAAAGCATCATGACCGCTCAATTACCTTGTTTAAAAGCTAAATCATCATGACAGTTCAATTACCTAAACCTAGCAAATATTTTTAAAAGTTATATCATTGGGGCTGATTTTATTTCCTTCCTTTCAGCAATGCTGATGTTGAATCTAGTCATGATTAGTTCAAAGAGCTTTTATAAATTTTGCAAACCAAATAAACTTACTTAAATATTTTTTCTTAATAAAAAATTTTGTTAAATAATTTAATAAAATATTGATACTTGTTTCTATTTAGCTTTAAGTCCTATTTTAATTGCAAATAAACCATAGTTTACTTAATTAAAAACTGCTGTGGTTTGGTACACTTATCCGCCAATGTTTATGTTGGTTTCATTTACTTTTATAGCCACAGATCTAGGTTTTAGTTATTAACCCTTTGAGCCCGCCAGGCCGGTAAACCGGCTTCAACATTAGGCATATATGTCCGAAAAGCCGGTTTTCCGGCCCGAAGATCTAGCGTCATATTCCTAGCGACCTGTATACCGTCAAATTAAATATAATTAGCGGAAAACTGACTAAAACTGCGCATATGTCTTTTTAGTGCGTGATTATGATTCTAAAAATAGATTTTAGGAAAAGTGAAAGTGTTTACATTTCGTAGCAATGCCGCCGAAACGAAAAGCTGAGCCACAGTCATCGACTTCAGCACATAAATTTGGTGCAAAAGATGAAGCAAAAGACCGAAATATCAACAAAAGAAGTAGAATGACTGCATCAGAGGCAATACAACTACTTATGGATTCTGATGAAGAAGATAATATTCCTGGTCTATATTATGATGATAGTGACGTTGAATTTGAGACTGAACTCAGTGACATTGAAATTGACAGTGACAATGAAACTGTTCAAGTACGATATGATGCACGGGGTGCCAAGGACAAATACTTGCCGAAGCGAAAAAGAAACTGTTTACTGGTGCAAAACATGCAAAGTTTTTCTTTGCATAGGGTCAGGCAGTGATAACTGTTTTGAAAGTTATCACACAAAAGTGGACTTCTGGCGATGAACTAGTATGGCCAGGTATCAATAATAACATAGCAATTACTAAATGTAAATTGGTTTCTTCTATGTTCTATCAAAACAATAATTACGTGTTCGTTTTATATACATTGTTGTGTTCATACATTGTAAACAAAAAAAGAATTTCAGAATCTTTCTGCTTTGATGTTTGATCCTGAGTCTGGATACCAAATTTGGTCTGATTATCTCAAACGGTTCAAAAGTTATAGGCAAAGTTAGAAGCAGATAAGTGAAAATTGGTTTGGCCCTGGGAGTTTAGGAAATGGGAGAAATTATGCCAGGGAGGCAGGGCTCAAAGGGTTAAATTTGTCTTATATTTCTCAGACGAATACTAAATAATAAACAAGCAAGCAACAATTGTGGCCTCAATAAGCACCAAACAAATTTGATTTACATAATTTCATTATTTGACTCACACTGCACATTTTGTAACATAATCACATAACATATTTTTAAAATAGATAACATTTTTAATTGTATGTTTGAAACATTCTTTTTATTTATTTGGTTACAATAACATTTAAAATCGATTTCCTGTGATACTACAGTTTGATAGTGCAAGCTTATCTCTATATTAAAACAAACTTTACCCTTGCATGTTTTGATTTCTTCAACTTTCTATTTTAATCCACTTTTATATCTGATGTCAAGCTTTTTATTTCTTTACAAGTGTAGGATAGCACCGAAAAAGGGCCAATGGTATAAAATGTTTTTTTTTTAGAAAATGTTTTATTGAAATTCAAGTTTTGGCTTTTTGCTGTTGTTAAAGTTAAGCTTAAATAACAAAAGTTCTTCCCACATTTGAGATGTTCTTTCATTATAAAACAAAAAAAAAAAAAACAATTACAGTGACTTAGCCAGTACCTATGTTTTGTTGCCACAGTCACATTAGAACACAAATCACAACTATGTGGATCCTCAGATCCTGAGTGATCCTCCATTAAAAAATTGTTTTCCTTAGCTTAAGAGTTTAAATTATTTAAAATGAACCCACACAACATATTGTAGTATATAATTGTATGTATAATTTGTATGTAGATAGAAGTTGCTTGTCAGCTAACTCATGGTTTTATTTAAACCTGTTTATTAAATTTTTTGTTTTAAGACTAGTTTCAACAAATGAATCCAGTATGTATTTATCTTAAAAACACACATAATATAATGCAAAAAAAACACATGCTTGTAAAAGATATTGTTGGAACTGGAAATATTTTTCTTAGAGTACCTCTGAGAAAGGAGAGTTCAGTTGTGGCTGGGTGCATGTCCCCTTGCTGGATGAGACAGGGACAGTTATACCCAATAGGTCATTTGACCTCACTTTGAATGGTGGAACACCTTATGAAAAAGGGGTTGAGGTCGACCCAAGTATCAGCAGACGAAGTAAGTAACTGGTTTGTTTCACTTTACTCCGAGTATTCAGATATTGCTTTAGTTGATCTGATTTGTTCAATCCAATTTAGTTTATCTGTTTTGTTAAATCCGGTTTAGTTGACCTGTTTTGTTTCAGTGTAGCTTAGCTAAGCTGAACATAATTATTGCGCACATCAGAATGTATTTTATGTTATAATTGTTAATAACTTCAGGAAAGTATGTTTTTTGGATTAGTTCCTGTTAGAAATGTGTACCTTTTTATAAACTTCATATAAGAGAACTTTTCATAATGTTTATTAATTAAGCCATAAAAAGATATTCTGGAGTTTTACTTTAGCAAAGAACAATTTATATTTTGTTTGTATAGCCCCCCTTCTATTTTATTAAGTAATTTTATTTATTTTCTTAAGGAAAAATATTTATGAGTGAAAGATGACATTCCAGACTTTGAAATTTTTTAATCTGTATTTTTCCCCCACAGCCAACAACAGCCGTTTAGTGACATTGATATCTGGCAACAAGCAGCCCAAAATGATTGTAAAAATTACTGCACCCAAACAACAATATAAGGATCTTATGGAGTAAGGCTGGAAATAATAAGTTGTTGTCTTCAGTTAGAGGTATAGATAGGGGAGGGCAGGTGGAGTGGGGCGCCCAAGGGGGCACCAAAAGGGGTAAAAAAAAATAATTAAAAATTAATTTTAAACTGAAGTATTAAGTTATACACAGTCTGAGTTTAAAAAATTAACAGCTACAAGACTTTATACACATGAATTAACTGTTTTCTTCATCAATTGTGTGGCACCAAAATAAAAACTGTTATAGGATAGTGAATGGCTAAAAGCACTACGCACCTTTCCAACAATGGGAAAAGGGGAGGGGTGGCTTTTCACCTGCATGAATAGCATAGCCTATATATAATTGGAAAGGGGGGGGGGGGGGGACTGATAGTATGCACCAGGCAACAGAACAGGTTGCTATTCCTCTGTCTTCTTTGTTTTATCTTCGTTTAGTGTTTTTTTAAACTTAATAGAAACAATGCAACATATTTCAATGTCAACTTGTTTTTAGTATGTGTTACTTAATTTAGAATTAATAGTGTTTGTCAAGTAAAGTTTTTTGAATTGACAGCACGCTGCCAGATACAGTGATGGGGAACACGTCACTTCTTCCCTTCTACTCGTACTACCGTCATTGTTTAGCTGACACACTACTGAGGGACAGGCTGGACTTAGATTCTACAGGTCCAATTTTATTCTGGTCTTCACAATTGTTCTACTTCATGTAACTCTGTAAAGTAAAACAGTAATTTAACTTACAGAGCATAGGAGTTTTTTAAAAAATGTATTTAATAGTCCTTTGATAAGGCACTGGTTCTGATGAAGTTTTTTTTTTCTCGTATCCAGAGCTTATTCACAGCCCTGTTCTTAAAGTTTTTCCCAAGGTGGCTGATATTCCGGACTTGATGAAAGTACTGAGGGTATGTTCAACTTTTGCCACATACACTATATGTTAACACAAACTGATAGGCCTACATACACTGTATGTTAACACAAATTGATTCTTATGAAAGACTCCAACAGGACATAAAAGCATTGAGTTAGGCTTATCTCCTCTCTGTATCATTAGCAGTAGATAAGGGTTAGGGCTAGAGCTATGGTTACGGTAAAATATCTGTTTAAAAACAGTTTATTATGACTAGTCAGCATTTTTTACTGCACAAATATTTTGAAACAAAAGACTACAGTAAATAAACATTCAGATTCATTACAGTATATAAAACAATAATACTTTTAAAAATAAGTAAATAAACAATAACAGATGACTAGTTCAAAGAAACAGACAAGACAATTGTAGCCTTTATGCTGACCTGTGACCAGGGTTGTTAGTACCAGGGGGATAATTTGTTCAGTGGGAATAGCTATAGGGATAATTTGTAGGTATAAATACATGCAGGTTCTAGAATCATGCTCTCTCTTGACTCACAAGTTTAGGGTTTAGCCTCACTCAGCAGAATGGTTAGTTGATCCCAAATAAAGTATAGTAACCTAGCAAGTCTCCAGTTTTGTTTGTAATGACTGTTAGTTTACTGTGGTTGGTTTTGGTGACATTCATAAATACCCTTAGACAGAAATTCATTCAGTAAGCCATTAAGTTACAAACCCAAACCAATTGTAAAACAATACAAACAGGACAGAAGATTTGCCTAGTTGCTGTTGTGTCAGTAAAACAATACAAACAGGACAGAAGATTTGCCTAGTTGCTGTTGCCACTGTAAAATATGTATACACTTTAGATTTGGGTATATAAAAACAACCATCTGTGCAGCTTAATTGTCTTTTTGATGACTTCAGCAATCCAATTATCTGCTTAATTTTTTTCCCAGGTTGCATGGTTTGAAAAGTTGCAGGATGTTAAAAGAACAGAGAAGGTAGGTAATAAATCTGTGCTGTTGTCAAATCAGAACCAATTATAGCAGGTTGGCTCAGCCTTGAGTTCCCTCCCTTAGAGCACTCACTGTTGCACCTGAAGTCTAAATCCAATTGGGGTTGAGATTTTGTATATGGTAGAAATAGCAATGTTAGACTTAGTGTTATTTTAATGCCTTAACAAAACAAAGGTGCCAGAGAAATAGTTACTCT
This sequence comes from Physella acuta, assembly GCF_028476545.2. Taxonomy (NCBI): domain Eukaryota; kingdom Metazoa; phylum Mollusca; class Gastropoda; family Physidae; genus Physella; species Physella acuta. The sequence continues at coordinate 737,976 of NW_026732400.1, forward strand.
TAAGACAGAACAGTATAGCCAGATAAATGTATATAATCTGACCAGTCAGCTTCACAAAAATAATGCTTTCCCTCTGATCTTCTTAACACTAGCAGAATTTTAAAAGTATTACTGTACTATATATGTGACATATACAAAAATGCAGATGTTCAGTTACATAAGGAAGACTTGTAATGCAAGCTCTTGCACAGGGTCGATGCTGAACGTGGACGAACAATCCAATAAAGAATACAGAACTACGGTGTTATATTTCCATCATTATTATGTATAATACATACAGCTACATTGACAATAGACGGGACATCCTAACATGATGAGAACAAGACTAAGGCTGACTTCTACTATCTTCCTAACAACCAAAACATACTCTCCTATGTCACATCCTTATTTCTTTTATTCAGAATCTTTTATTAATCATTCTACACACATACTCTCAAACCATCAACATCTTTATTGAACACATTCAACTACACTCATACTCTCAAACCTTCAACATCTTTATTAAACCTGTTTAACCACACACATACTCTCGAACTCATTCAATACACTAAAGTCCATTCACAACAAAGACCATATAAAAATATGAAATATTATACATTTTTAAATATGTAGATGAAGTCACTGTTCAGTTCTGCACATGAATAGTATTCTTATTTTTATTTCTTAACAGTTTGGTTCTAGATTTAATTTTTTTTTTTACTTCACCTTTTCACACCCACATAATAAACATGTTTATTGTTTGAAAAAAATCACATTTAATGTTCTTTTACATTTTTTTTCTAGCCAAGATTTGCATTTGGCACAAACCCACTGGTAAATTGAACATGTGTTGTTGTGTACACATCATTATCTCCCTTTTTGTTACTGCCCTTTAAACAATTTCTTTTAGTCACAGTGGCAGAGTTGTAACCCAGAGGCATAGCGACCCTTCCCGGCGCCCGGGGACAAACTTTCGATTTGCACCCCACCCCCTTGAACTTTTCATTTGCATCCCCCGCTCAAACTTTCAATTTGGCACTTCTAAAGTCGGCGCCCAGGGACATTTGTCCCGCCCCCTCCCCCCCCCCCCCCCTCCCTCCCTAGCTACGCCTCTTTTGTAACCTCTTGTATAACTAACAAAGATAAGCTTCTCTACATCATAGCATGGGTATGTGTTTTTGTATTTGTGATGGAATAACAAATTATAATATGTACTCTAGGTCTAGTCTGTAACTGCTTGCTCCAACATAGCTAGTTTGTTATTGCTAGTCTACAAGTCCAGCTTATAAAATCTAGAGATACTGACTTGCTGCTAATGAAAAGGTTAAAGTCTTGACTTCTCTTATGTTAAACTCTACAGAACACATTCGGCAGGCAACAATGCCAAATGTGATTAAACTTCATACAACCAAAAAAGTATTGTGTATAGAGACTTTTTTCTTATACAACTTCACCTTTATAAAACTATCAGTCAACAACACAAAACATTAACAATATTAGCACAATCACTAATCAATTTTCTTTAAATTATTTTCATTTAAATAATCACAATCAATTTTATTTAAATTAATTTACATTTAAATAATGTGCTAGTTTTTACATAAAGACTTACCATGGACTACAGTAACATTGACAAAAAATGGTAAAGACGTGAAATTATTTTTAAATTTATTTTAGTCCTGTTTCAAAAATGGAATGTAAATGTTATTGTCCAAATCAACTTTAATACAGAAAAATAGATAAAACCCTAAAGGAACTTCAATACATGATGCTAAAATCACAACCTTAAAAAACATAATCAAAACAAAATTCCTAGATCACAACTAAAATTGCATGTGATTTATGTATATTCATCATATCATATTTTGGTGTTTTCAAAGTTTTTTCTTCATTTCTACCTATGATGCTAAATATGAGTATTGTCTTTTGATTTTGAAAACTTAATTCTTGCTTCATACATGTTAATATTGTTGTAATGTAAACCTTTTGCTTGAAATGCTTGCAATGATTCTCTTTTTTTGTATTGAAATCTGAATTCTGTTTAAAATTTCCCATTAGATGGTTTTATAGAAATGGTTAACAAACCATGACCTGCTTCATATTTTTCTAGCTAATAATATACCTTTGAATACTGCTACTGAGGGGACTAGGTTTTATTCATACAAGTTTGATAGGTGAAAGGAAGGCAGTGATTAATATATTTTTTTAGTTAATTATTGCTGATAATGTTTCGTGATGTAAACTATTTCAGTAAAAAAGAATTCAAGTGAAGCCATACAAATACAATTGTGTAAAATGGATTAACAAGGTTATAGGAAGACTAGAATTGTAAAAGATGAACTCTAGCATGATGGGGAAAACAAAAAAAGTTTTGAATGATATTTATTCTTGATCATAGCACTTTGCTTTGTTGTAGATAAGCCCAAAAACAAATGTTCATATAGTGCCTGGGGTTGTCAAAACAAGAATTTATGGATAGGTTTCACCCTAAAAGTGAAATTTAAAAAATTTAATGTAGGAGGCTTGTATTTTAGATTACTTAAATACTTTTATTGATATGAATACAAATGAAAATATAGTTCACAATTTTTTATGACCTTTAAATGACCTTCAAAATAGCCTTTGCAACTATATTTATTAACATATTTATGAGCATGATAATGAAAAAAGTATTAATGTTTAAGAACTAAAATTTGCAATCATATTAGTAACATAATACCTCGTTTACACAAATGCAACATGCATACTATACATTTCTAGGTAAAAAAAACTCACACAAAGTTAATGTAATATGAAAATATTTTTCCCTCTGAAAATGCTTACTTTCTGTTAATTTTTTTTTTTACTAGACTATATAGGTTGCAAGTGTAAATGTGATGTAATGATGTGTATTTTGTTACTTTCTTGTTTCTTTATAGAAAGTAATGTAATCTTGCATAAAATCAAAATCGAGATGTTAACGTTTTACACCTCCCTCAGTCAGAAAAACTTAGTTTCGCAATTTTGTCTGTGGGTGTCTGTGTGTCTGTCTGTGAACATAATAACTTGAGTACTATTACAGCTAGGTTGATTAAATTTCATATATAAGTATAATATCAGATTTGTTGTTATGTATCAGTTTTTCATCCGCTGGTGACCGGAAGTGGAACTTATTCTACTTTCAATTTTTCTATAGATAGACGAAATTTCACATATAATAATAAAAGATTTAACTCTCTGTTTTCTATCAAATTTTGAGTAATTTCTGGTAACTAAAAAAAGTATTTAACACTATTTCCGATTTCTTAGCCTATGAATTTACAAAGTAGTAATGGTCCGCACTATTATACACGCATTGTTCGCTGTTCACTATGTGCGCAATTCTTTTTTCTAGAGATTCTATTTTAAAAAGTGCAAGTATGTAAAATTTGATTAAAAATCATATCTATATTCTGAGTTGCCCCCGAAGTGTTATATAAGAATATTCGAGAAAGTTTAGGGGGGTTTTATTTTATTTTTATTTGATTTCCCTGAATAATCAATTTTAAAAAAATTAAAATAGGAAATTATATTTATTAAAGATTAGAACCAAGCTTCACATGATTATAGTACTGAAAAAAATTATTAAAATTGGATAATTAATTAATTAATTAATTAATTGTTTAAAATTAAGCATTATAAATGAGATAAACTAACACAAAACAATGTTTTTTTTTAATATTAATTAAGCCAAACCTCATTAGCATTATAAAATAAAGATTGGTATAAAATGATCATAAAAGGTTCACAAAAGGTTCATTTATTCCTTTAGTTGAATATATTAAAAGCAAACAACGTAGTTTTTATGATAAATTGGGTGATACATGTCTGCAAATTTAGAAACCAAACACCATTGAAGCTGTGGAACTCTCCTTAGAACAAAGACAATTATTGATCCCATTTGTTGTGCTGGCTGTAGAGCTCATTAGTAGTACTCAGCCTCCCATTTGGCCAGATAGCTCCTGCTCTAACTTAAATGAAAATCAATTCAGTTTACCCTGCCATCAATTTCATCCAGTTTTTATAATTTAAACTGCAGCCAGGCTCAGAAATTGCTTTGTCGTTCAAATTTATAAAAATGAAAAGTTTCTAGTCGTGCATTCTTTCATATTTTTTCTTACAATACATACACTAAATTATAAAACTCTTAACTTTGTAACCTTTGAAGAGAATTATTAGCCTAACCATGTTTTGATGAAAAAGTTTTTTAGCATTAAGTATTTTGTTTAGCATCACAAGTTGGAAAAAACATGAATACTCAGGACTTATTAAAGAAGGGGGAACTGTTGTTTTTATCAAAATTTACATGGTAGTTTATTGGTCCATTTTAAGTGCTCATTATCTTGGAGGAAAACATTTAATATTTTATGGAAGTGCCTGAACTAATCATGTGTTTTGTTTTAAAGTATTGTACTTTTAGCTAAATGGAAAGGACTTATCTGGTTTTTACTTCAGCTTCCAAATTATTTGAAACAATTCTAAGCTTCCTAATCATTTTAGCATTAATAGAATTGAATAAAGGAATCTATAATGATTACTTTAAGTGAAATAAAATAAAATGAATAAACAAAATGTACCGTGACTTAACACATTTTTACATAATGATTAATTTGAACAAAAAAATGAACAAGATATTCTGACTTAAAAACAGCAAAAAGAAAAACACTGGATATATATTTCTCTTAGTAAATAGTTATTATTACACTAATGTCAAGCGCTGCTATTTATAAACCCATCAGCTAATAACAGAAAGGCATGCTCTGGTAATCTTAGCATAGAGTGCAAGCATCTACATAATCGTAGTGTGGAAATAACGTGTCTGTTGTGTATTGATGTATTCTTGACATATTATTTCTGCTTGTTGAGTTTTATTGCCAGATTTGATGAAATGCCAGATTTTCCCAGCGCTATCTAGGATGAGGCGGAGTTGTCTTAGAACAAATGTGTTCATTAAATCTCAATCCAGCACATATTGCCAGCACGTTTCTAAAAAAAAAAAAAAAAAAAAAAAAAAAAATATTTCCACATTGAGTGTATTATAGCTTTATGCAACAAACGTGATGTTTTCCTGTTGTTAATTTGAAAGGTATCCATGTTTTATATAACATGCATGCCCTGACTGGCATTTATTTTTAGATCAAACTTTAAAAAATTGACAAAGAATGAGGTCAAATTGCTATGTGTAGGAGAAAGAAAAACGTCTGGAAGGCGTAATTGATCCAAAGACAATTATTTGTAACTGCTTAAAAATACAATTGATTTTTGTTTGATGTAATGATAAGCCTGCAGTCTACATCATGGGGAGTGTGTTGCCTTCTTGCTATTGATCATGGCATGGACAAAAATTGTGATTGATTTGTAAACCAAATTACTCACACTCCTAATGCTGCTAGAGAAAGCTATAAACACCTTACTTTAATTTTAAGTGGTGCGTTTTTTCCACCTGTGTAGTTTGTTACAATTTTAAAATATATATTATCAGTCAGTGAATTCATTTTAAGAAATAATTCTTCCTTGGGGGCGGCCTCTCTATTTTTTTATAGCAGCTTTTTTTTTTTTTTTTTTTTATAGGAATAGTACATATTTAATGGTTTAACAGAGTATGTGTTGTCAGCTTGAATGTGCTTTACTGTAAATGATGACACAATACCACCATCACTCTAGCTATAAATAATAAAGTACATGGCTAGTGGTATAGAGAATTATTTTTTTTGTTATTAAATCAGGGAGCTTATTTAAAGGGGAGAAATCTAAATGGGTAAAGATATTGTTAAAAGGAAGTAACTTGTCTGACTGAGAAATAATGTGGGGAGGGGGGGGGGGGGGCGGCTATTAACGGCATGTTTAATGGATGAATGGCTGTTTCCCCAGAGAGACGAGGAGTACATGAAAGATTTATTCAAGCAAGTTGTCCTGGAAACTGTTTACCCTTTGTCCCACCTAGCCTTGATACCAGAGTACATCATGGGGGATACAGACAACAACTTGGTATGTGCTCGTCACTTCTCACTCTGTGTGTACATCATGGCTTATCTGTGTACAGGATGGCTTTTTTCTGTGTTTGTATATGATGTCTTTATTGTGTGTGTACATGATGGCTTTTCTGTGTGTGCACATGATGGCTTTTCTGTGTGTGCACATGATGACTTTTCTGTGTGTGCACATGATGACTTTTCTGTGTGTATACAGGATGGCTTTTCTGTGTGTGTACATGATGTCTTTTCTGTGTGTGTACATGATGTCTTTTCTGTGTGTGTACATGATGTCTTTTCTGTGTGTGTACATGATGTCTTTTCTGTGTGTGTACATGATGTCTTTTCTGTGTGTGCACATGATGACTTTAATGTGTTCTTGTATGTTTGATGTGTATTATATATGTCCTGTGGTTGTTCTTTGTTTGGTGTGCACATGTTATGTTCTGTGTGTGCACAAATTAAAAACTGTTTACGTGTCATTTCTGTGTGTATGTTGTGAAATATGTGTGTCTGCTCTAGTCAAATCTAGATGATTTGTTTTTTTATGTGTGTTGTTTATTTTTGGGATGTTGATTTCCATATGGTCTTGTAAAACATTATGGGGAACTTGTGTTTGGTATATAGGGTTTTTTCATCTTTTTAATGTTTTACCCAATTGAGATTTCGCCAAATTTTGACGTTATATAATCTTCCAGAGCTAGAAAAACTTAGTTTTTCAATCCCGTTGGTCTGTCTATGTGTATGTAAACACGATAACTTGAGTACCATTTCAGTTAGGTTGACGAAATTTCATCTAAAAGTATTATATTAAATATGTAGTTTTCTTTTAAAATTTGAGCGATTTCCGATAACTGTTAGTGATAATTACTCCACTTCTGGTTTCTCAAACGTCTATAACTTGAGTACCTATAAAGTTTAGTAGACAAAATGTCAAATATAAGATTGTATGTGAGGGTTCTATCAAATTTTGAACCAATTCTGATAACCAAAAGTGGTACATTACTCTATTTCTGTGGGAACATAATAACTTGGGTATTGTTTCAGTTAGGTAGTTGAATTTGTGTATGTAAGATATTACAGTTGGATCACTCACAAATTTTGAGTGACTTTTCATTTAGATGAGCACATTTTTATACATAGCTTTAAGATCTTATTATCTTGATTCTATCAATTTTGAGCTATTTCAGTCAACCGTAAGTCGTAATGTACAGCATTTCCGATTTCTCATAAAAAATTACATGTACTGGTGCACAATTCTTTTTGCTACTCGATTTTATTCTATTTAAAAAATTTAAGTAATAAAAAAAAAAAAATTTCTATTTTTTAACTACTGCACTAAGAGTGTCATATCTCTTATTGTTATATAAGAATAAATGAGAAAGGTGAGGGGAGATATCTTCCGTTTTTTAAGTCTGTCTAAATGTGTTAGAATCCATGGTTAATGTGTACCTTTATGTGGACATAAAAAATGTTTTTTTTTTAGCTCCGACAGGAACAAGTGGCCAGATTTTGTGAGATGAAGAAAGCTGGTAGAAATGCCTTGGCAGCACTCTTGTCAGAAGATCTGGACTACAAGCCTTTTGAAATAGATGAGGCAGCTTTTAATATCATTGGTCCTTATTGTGTGACCAAGTCACTAGTGGTGAGTACTGCTAGCATTTTAGCAAATTTTATTTGATCCCCATTTATTCCATTCTTTTTTTTTTTTTTCATTGATTTTGTATTTGTTCTTTTTTTTTTTTTTTTTTTGCACAATAAAAAAAAAAACTTTAAAAATAAAAACCTTAAAAAAAACCTTTACAAGAAAATGTATATAATAAAAAAAAATTGTTTTACTTAATAAACTGTATTTATTGAACGAATATTTTCCCTAACAAAAATCCCAAGTTGTAAAATATATACAAGTTTTATAATATTTTCTTATTGTTGCAAAATAACAGTTATCAATGTTTGTCATGCTTGTTAATTTGTTTTTGTTTTGATGTTTCTAGACCGCAGAGGGTTAAAGAAGCCTGATTATGAGAGGTACCTTCAAGAAAAGAATTCCAGGGTTGTATTTAAAAGATTGCTCACACAAATATTAATTGAAACAGTTAAGTTTGTATAAAACATTAAGTTTTTATTAAGCAGCAAAAATTATACTATGTATTTATTTAAAAAAAAAAACACAAAAAGTCTAGTGTGTAGCCAGGTGAGAAATAGAATACCAATGGCAACACAGGTCCCTCTCTCTGTCTTGTGTTGACATTGTTTAAAGCTTGGGGATTATTTTCTCACTATTGTTGTGTCTGCTTTAATTAGCCACTAGCAGCCAGAGGGCTGAACAATACCTACTGTTTATAGCTGAGCTTGTTTGTTTTAGAGATTAATGGCTTGTGTAGTAATCTTTTATAACACTACCAGGGTCAATAACTCCGTCCAAGAAAGTTTTTTTATTTATTTGTCCATTTAGTATAGTCAACTATTTTAATTCATTCCCATATACACTTTATATTATTCATCTAGTTTATTAAATCTATTTAAATCTATTAAAATTTAATGTATTATCACAAGGCTGTTGGTTATTGATATGATTGTTAAATTATTTTGACCAAGCCTTTAATTTACTTATAGAAGAAATAAATATTTTTTTACAAAACTCTTGTCTTAAAATTAATCTAATAATTATCTGTGAATGTTTATCTGGCTTGAATAAATCTAGAATTAACTGTGAATATCTATCTGGCTTAAATTCATCCAAAATTATCTGAATGTTTATTTGGCTTAAATTCTCATGTTAAACCTGGCCAATCACTGCTACATAAAAACTATGCTGAGAAATTTAAACTGAACCATTGGTGGCAGGTTGTAGCCCCTAAGACAGTGAAGCTAACATCCAGTTTAAAAAAACATTGTAATATCTACTGTTATATTTCATTTACTATTTTATGTTGGAAAGTTTTCTAAGTAGGGCTATTTTTAAAAGTTTAGTCAGCCTAGAAATTGAGGGAGTGTTTTAAGAAAAAAAAAATCACAACCTTCATAGAAACAAAACAACCACTTGATCACAGTGTAGGAAAATAAAAATAGAATTGGCTGTTTGTTACCGTAAGGAAAAACAGTGTTATTTAGAAAAAAATAATACTTATTCAACTACTATTTAACAATTATTCTATAAATTCTTGTTTTTGTGAAATTTCTGCAGTGGGACAGAGATGTAATACATTTAAATAATTCCTGGATGAATGTAAGGTCCCACTGCAGAATAAAAAAGCATTAGTGTCAGTATAGTTGAGTGGCCATTACATGGGATGACGATGAATCAAGCAGGATGCTTATTGATTTGTGGTAATGATGTAATCTGACATTAGTCTGATTGAGTGGCCAAAGAAGGGGGGGGGGTAGTGCCAGTTAGATGTGGTCCGTGAAATCTTTTCGAATAATTATGATACCTGGGTCTGTTCTGTGAGGTCATGCTACCTGGGTCTGTTCTGTGAGGTCATGCTACCTGGGTCTGTTCTGTGAGGTCATGCTACCTAGGTCTGTTATGTGAGGTCATGCTACCTGGGTCTGTTCTGTGAGGTCATGCTACCTGGGTCTGTTCTGTGAGGTCATGCTACCTAGGTCTGTTATGTGAGGTCATGCTACCTGGGTCTGTTCTGTGAGGTCATGCTACCTGGGTCTGTTCTGTGAGGTCATGCTACCTAGGTCTGTTATGTGAGGTCATGCTACCTGGGTCTGTTCTGTGAGGTCATGCTACCTGGGTCTGTTCTGTGAGGTCATGCTACCTAGGTCTGTTCTGTAAGGTCATGCTACCTAGATCTGTGAGGTCATGCTACCTAGGTCTGTTCTGTGAGGTCATGCTACCTGTGTCTGTTCTGTGAGGTCATGCTACCTGGGTCTGTTCTGTGAGGTCATGCTACCTGGGTCTGTTCTGTGAGGTCATGCTACCTGGGTCTGTTATGTGAGGTCATGTTACCTGGGTCTGTTCTGTGAGGTCATGCTACCTGGGTCTGTTCTGTGAGGTCATGCTACCTGGGTCTGTGAGGTCATGCTACCTGGGTCTGTTCTGTGAGGTCATGCTACCTAGGTCTGTTCTGTGAGGTCATGCTACCTGGGTCTGTTCTGTGAGGTCATGCTACCTGGGTCTGTTCTGTAAGGTCATGCTACCTAGGTCTGTTCTGTGAGGTCATGCTACCTGGGTCTGTTCTGTGAGGTCATGCTACCTGGGTCTGTTCTGTGAGGTCATGCTACCTGGGTCTGTTCTGTGAGGTCATGCTACCTGGGTCTGTTCTGTGAGGTCATAATACCTGGGTCTGTTCTGTGAGGTCATGCTACCTGGGTGGGTCTGTTCTGTGAGGTTATGCTACCTGGGTCTGTTCTGTGAGGTCATGCTACCTGGGTCTGTTCTGTGAGGTCATGCTACCTAGGTCATGCTACCTGGGTGGGTCTGTTCTGTGAGGTCATGCTACCTGGGTCTGTTCTGTGAGGTCATGCTACCTGGGTCTGTTCTGTGAGGTCATGCTACCTGGGTCTGTTCTGTGAGGTCATGCTACCTGGGTCTGTTCTGTGAGGTCATGCTACCTGGGTCTGTTCTGTGAGGTCATGCTACCTGGGTCTGTTCTGTGAGGTTATGCTACCTGGGTCTGTTCTGTGAGGTCATGCTACCTGGGTCTGTTCTGTGAGGTCATGCTACCTAGGTCAGTTCTGTGAGGTCATGCTACCTGGGTGGGTCTGTTCTGTGAGGTCATGCTACCTGGGTCAGTTCTGTGAGGTCATGCTACCTGGGTCTGTTCTGCGAGGTCATGCTACCTGGGTCTGTTCTGTGAGGTCATGCTACCTGGGTCTGTTCTGTGAGGTCATGCTACCTGGGTCTGTTCTGTGAGGTCATGCTACCTAGGTCTGTTATGTGAGGTCATGCTACCTGGGTCTGTTCTGTGAGGTCATGCTACCTGGTTCTGTTCTGTGAGGTCATAATACCTGGGTCTGTTAAGTCACATCACCTGGGTAATGTTGCCATGGAAACCCCTGGTGACGCAATTGAACCACAATTAACTGATTTGAAGTAATTACTACATTTGTAACTTCTGAGCTCATTAGCTAATGAGGCAGATGATTCTTGTCCCTCCATCTACACCAGAATCTCAAAAAATCAATGCTGACTTGATGTATTACAGTATTCATTATTTTGCTTGTGTATTCATGTTTCTTTATTTTTAAATACAGCTCTAGATAAATGCCATCTTGCTGGGGTTTTTTTTTTCAAATATACTAACACAGTAACACTGTCTAGAGTTGTGCAGAGAGCTTTAGCCACAGGCATGTCGTGTAATACGCCAGTTATCCCTTGATATTAAGAGTTATAATAGAGTTAATGACATTTCACAACTGATTATTTCCCTTGAAAAAAACGCCTCTCAAAGTTTTAATCAACGGATAGCACAGACCTCATTTTATGTTTCACTATCGACCGAATAGTATCAGAAGTTATCCTTATATAAAAAAAAAACAAAAAACAAGCCTACCTATTTGTTTGCGCGTATGTACATGCGCACTTAGCCAGGAAATGATTGCGTCTTAGAACATCCACACAATTTCGTACTATTTATAGTAACGGTGATGCATAAGAGATCGTATATACCGTATTATGATTTAAAACTATTGATCCGTACCCGAGTTTAAAAAATCTAGTGTTGTTTGCTAATCGTTTTAGTCATCGCGTTCAATGGAACGGCAGTAATGGTTTCAAAACGCACTAGTATCGATTACAGAGGTCTTTGAAACACTATAGGAGACATTTACCGCCTAGTTGCGGGTGTCTGGAGCGATGTTAAGAAAGTAGTTACTGTCTCTCCCTGTCTCACTTCAGCTCGCATGGCTCACGATTCTTCTCGCAATCTCGGTCGCCAGTTTCTATAAATTGTCAATAAACCTTCTATTTTTAGCTTTGTTCTATATTTAGAACAGAAAATATGTTACTTTTATGATTGTTTTTGTTTTATTTATTTATTTTTACATTTAAAAAAAAAACGATATTAGAAATTATTTTAAGCTACTCTAGTGTTCGCACGTTGGTTATATATTTAAATGACGCAGACTGCGAGTGTTAGGGAAAGAAATAAAGACGTGCGTTAGTTTAAAGCCAGACACGGAACGGCCCACGGGAGAAAACAATGCGACCTACCAACCCACAGCGGCCCGCCGCACTGTAACATTTTCAAAAATAGAAACCATTTCATTTGATCGTGATAAACCCGCGTGACGTCAGTCAAGTTTAAATTAAAGAAACCTTTGATAATCCAACACGGCATCGGGAGTTGTCTATCCAGCGATAGGGAATTAGTTAGTAAATGATGTTCGCTTTACATTCTGGATACTTTTCGCTTAGGGTGAGTATCGAATGTTATTTATTTTAAGACTTATTTTAAAAAAAAGATTTTCTCAAATAACATTTACATGAGAGCTCATTTTAAGTTTGTAAAGGTTAAGCATTGTTTAAAGAACACAGTGTTAACATGTCCGATTAGGATGATGAAAGGGGAGATAGGCGGTCAGTGTAATCGTGACAGAGTAGTCGGCGGTGTTGACAAACTATTCGAAGCAATTTTTTTTTTTCTGATGTAGCTTTGTTGAATTGCGTTATAAAATGATGATACACACTTTTATAAATAAATAAACTATTTTCTTCTGTCTTTGTGTCGCTAATTAAATGAGCTAATTAGTTTTCGTTTGCTGCTTATGACATACATTTCGGCTTTATAAAAATATTGATAGAGCTTCTCCACATTATATAACGCAGTACATATGACTTTATTGGACAAGCACACCTCTCATATACTTTTAGATAACAGTTTCAAAGACCAAAACTCTCCAAAATTAGACCTATATAGTAGATATAATACATAACCCCCTCCCCCTGCAGTACAGTGAACTTTAAAGAAGATTGTGTTGAACAATTTTATGTAATTAGTTTTGCTAGCGTTGGTGTTCACTGCTTACTTTTAAAAAGACAATCATAGAATATGTTGCAAATGTGTGATTGTGTATGATAATTGTAGTGAGAATATGTTGCAAATGTGTGATTGTGTGTGATAATTGTAGTGAGAATATGTTGCAAATGTGTGATTGTGTGTGATAATTGTAGTTGGAATATGTTGCAATGTGTGTTCGTGTGTGATAATTGTAGTGAGAATATGTTGCAAATGTGTGATTGTGTATGATAATTGTAGTGGGAATATGCTGCAAATGTGTGTGTGTGTGTTTGTGTGTGATAGTTGTAGTGGCAATACATTGCAAACAGCGTATACAATTTATTACTAGGTAGTTTTTTTGGACAAAAATATATGGTAGAGACGATTGACATGTGCAAGACACACTCTGTTAGAACTACGTCCGTGTGTTACAAGGTTAGAACAGGTGTGTAACACACAAACACACGCGACCCACAAGCACACGCGACCCACAAACACACGCGACCCACAAACACACCTGACCCACATATGTAAGTAGGGGTTCTACATACACACATGCGCATACACGATCCACATATACAGTCAGGGTTCTAAAATACACACATAAACATACACGACCTCACAGATGTAGATAGAAGTACAAACAATCAGAAAAATGTTGAAAACACGACACATAAAAAACAACGAGAAGTAGCTAAAATAATTTAACCCAATCTTTGGCTTGTTATGGGTAAAAGCACAATCATTGGAATCTACTAGAATGATGATTTTATAAATGAGCCCAACTCAAATCCACGAATCAATTGCTTCTTTCTGGGGGTAGGCGTGGTCGAGTCGGTAAAGCCCATGGTTGCTGAACCGAAAAGTCTCGAGTTCGAACCCACGGCTATATATAGCCATATATAGGAGAGACAACTACATAATCATAAATTCAAATTCGTTGAAAGTCAGTTGTGTTTGTCGGTTTTTTTTTCTTTCGTTTTTCTGTTGTTTACTCTCTAAACACCACACTACCCATAAAACAACACACACATTTCTAATCTCTAAACACTACACTACCCATAAAACAACACACAATTTTCTAATCTCTAAACACCACACTACCCACAAAACAACACACAATTTTCTAATCTCTAAACACCACACTACCCATAAAACAACACACAATTTTCTAATCTCTAAACACCACACTACCCACAAAACAACACACAATTTTCTAATCTCTAAACACCACACTACCCACAAAACAACACACAATTTTCTAATCTCTAAACACCACACTACCCACAAAACAACACACAATTTTCTAATCTCTAAACACCACACTACCCACAAAACAACACACAATTTTCTAATCTCTAAACACCACACTACCCATAAAACAACACACAATTTTCTAATCTCTAAACACCACACTACCCACAAAACAACACACAATTTTCTAATCTCTAAACACCACATTATCCATAAAACAACACACAATTTTCTAATCTCTAAACACCACACTACCCATAAAACAACACACAATTTTCTAATTTCTAAACACCACACTACCCACAAAACAACACACAATTTTCTAATTTCTAAACACCACACAACCCACAAAACAACACACAATTTTCTAATCTCTAAACACCACACTACCCACAAAACAACACACAATTTTCTAATCTCTAAACACCACACTACCCACAAAACAACACACAATTTTCTAATCTCTAAACACCACACTACCCATAAAACAACACACAATTTTCTAATCTCTAAACACCACACTACCCATAAAACAACACACACATTTCTAATCTCTAAACACCACACAACCCATAAAACAACACACACATTTCTAATCTCTAAACACCACACTACCCATAAAACAACACACAATTTTCTAATCTCTAAACACCACACTACCCATAAAACAACACACAACTTTCTAATCTCTAAACATCACACCACTTTCTAAACAACTCACTACCTTTTTAACATCACATTACCCTCTAAACGTCATACTATTTCTAAACATCAGCCTATCATTTAATATCACGCCACCTCGTAACATAAAACCACCTCGCAACATCCAATTATTTAAACATTACATTATTACTCGAGGAGTTAAAATTATTTTGTTAGTCACATATGCCCTGTTCCATTTTTACTTGAGAAACTTCTGGAAGTTTTAGCTAGTAAAGCCGCAAGGGTGGGGCTAAAGGGGGAGGCGACACCCTAGCTACGCCACTGCTGTGGGCGCAGGAGTTTGTATCACCTTTTTTTGTGTTAGCCCGCGTGAGTCGTGGGATTAATACATGCAATTAGTTTTAGTCAAATGTCACATTTTTAACTCTAGGTCACATGGAATGTCTAGCGTTTAACATGAGATCTTATAAAATGTCCAACTTGTAACAATAAGTCAAGTGGAATGTCCGACTTTTAACCTCAAGCCTACAGGAATGTCCAACTTTTAACAATAGATTAATCGAACGGCCATCATTCAACATTATGTTAAAAGGAGTGGCCATCTTTTAACATAAAATCTAAAACGTTTTTCACGGATTTTTTAAACGTCGAATAAAAATAACTTTTTTGTTCTCATCAAGTAAAATCAATAGATCTACTCTGACGTTAGCAGGTGTGTGTATGTGTGTGTGCGACTCCGTGCGTGCGTGTGTGTGAGTGCCTTTTCCATCCCGTCCACGACCACTCTTCCCGCCTACTGACGCACATCTTTAATTGAGAGGAGGGATGGGGGGTGGGGAGAGAACGTGCAGCTGTGGTACCAGGTTTTTAGTGTCACACGTCGTTTGGTGGCTTTAGTGGCGTAGGTAGGATTTTGTTTGAGGAGAGGGGGCAATAATTGTGTATATATATATACATGTATTTATATATATATATATATATATATATATATATATATATATATATATATATATATATATATATATATATATATATATATATATATATATATATATATATATATACTTGAGAACGTTGAGTTTTATGACATTCACGTTCAGTCATTGAATGCCAACGTTTATAGCTGTAGCTATCGTAAGACAGCTGTCATTTTGTAGTCCTAATGCGGGAGGGGGGAAGAGGGGAGTGTAACTCTCCCACACCCCTGGCCTTTGTCACTGCTGTCGGGCAGTGTGTTTGTTGCCTGCTCGGAGCCATTTTTCCCGAAGTCATTTTTTATCTTTGAAATTTGTTGCTGTAGCCATTTGTTACCTTTTCAATTTGTTACAGAATCAATTTGTTATAGATCTAGTTGTAATAGTAAAGGTATCTTTTACCGTAAGAATTCGCTCTGTCAGTTTCCTTACAGTAGCCATGTGTATACTGAAGCGAACTGTTTTAGTTGGCACCTTGCTGTCGAGGGAGGATCGGGTTCGTTTTTTAGTGTTCTTCGTGTTCTGTAAAGATTATTTTGTTTGATTTTCTAGTTCTGTATAAATATTAAACTTGTAAAATAAGATTATTTTTAAACTATGTGTTTAGGGATGTAGGATATATATATATATATATATATATATATATATATATATATATATATATATATATATATATATATATATATATATATATAGATAGATTTATCTTGTAAAATGAAATTATTTTACAAATTATTTTGTTCAGTGTTGTATAAAAAAGATAAAGCTTATAAAACGAAAGATAGATTCTAATTTTTCTTAAAAACAGTTGCCCGACCGACTTAAAGAAAATTTGCGCTAAATAGACATGAAAAGCTGGTTCCAATTTTTTGTTGCCAGAAAGCAAATTCTTCAACCAAAACTGAATATTTTATAACATTTGTGTAATAAGTACAAAATTACTTCCGGTTTCATTAGCTAGAAATAGTCAAAGAAATAATTACTAATAATATAGTAGTAATTTAGTAAACACTTGTATTTTTAATTTGAATTAGTAGAGTCAGGGTGTTGTGGTGGTTGGGGATGTTATGTTATTTAATATAAATACTATACTATACTATACTATACACCATAGATCACTATTGTGTATTTTTATCATGGAGAACAATTGTTCTGATTTTTATGTTTTACTCTCCCTGGCCATTCCGGTAAACTTTAAGGAGAGGTTGGGGGCAGACTTTGAAAATAAATGAATTGATAAAATAATTCTAAACGGCTTTACAAAGGCTTATACTCGATACAAAAATATAAATATGATTGTAATCGATGGTTCCCAAACAGCTTTAATTTTTACAAATGTAACTATAATTTTATCGCTTGCCATATTTTAAAAAAGATTTTCTCAGAAATGTAGTATGATTACATAGACTTTTCCTACCGATCCAAGAAATATCGCAGTTATGACAAAACATTATTGACGCTGAGGCGAATCCTTGGAAAGTTTCTTCCGACTAAAAAAAAAAGCAGATCAATCCGGGAAAACTGCTAACTAGGCAATAATGTATTTTTGTTAAATCGTTTACAAAAACAATTTTTTTTATTGAATGCATTCAACGGAAGAAAACAACAATATTTTCTGTAAACATAATAATGCACAACAGTTAATATAACTATTAATAAAAACCTCGGTAGTTAATGATGTATTTTAAAAGTCGAAATGTAAACAGATTTATAACGATTCTAGTGACATATATTTTTATATAGATGTATTATAAAAGTCGAAATGTAAACATATTTATAACGATTCTAGTGACATATATTTTATATATACGCTACGTACAGAGTAATATATAAATACACCGTTATTCAAATAAATATTTCTAAAAAGTTTATGGTAATAATCTTTATTTGTAGTTGAGTACCATAAGAACTAATGAGCTACCTATACTTTTGTTTATAGTTATATGAGTAGTGATTCATTTTTACTTTCTCGTAGATACGTAGTATAGAGAAAGTATTGTAATCGTGCAAAAAAAAAATCGAGATTTTTACAAATCTCGACGTTTTACACCTCACTGATACGGAAAAACATAATTTTGCAATCTTGTCCGTATGTCTGTGTGTCTGTGTGTGTGTGTGTGTGTCTGTGTGTGTAAACACGATTACTTGAGTACCGTTACAGCTAGGTTGATGAAATTTCATATATAAGTATTTTATCAAAATCGTAGGTCCGTATCAACTTTTGAGCGATTTCCGATAACCGAAAGTGGTACTCTTTCTACTTTGAATTTTTAAAAAGCCTATAACTTGAGTACTATTTCAGATAGATAAACGAAATTTCACGTGTAAGTAGAGGATCTGTCAAATTTTGAGTAATTTCCGTTGAACGGAAGTAGTAATTTACGCTATTTCCGATTTCTCTAAAAACGCATGTAAATTTATAAAGTACTAATAATATTGCACACTACTATGCACATCTTTATTTGGCGTTCACTTGGTGCGCAATTCTTTTTTTCTACGAGATTCTATTCTATTTTTAAAAGTTTAAGTAATTAAAAATCATGTCTATATTCCGAGTTGCCATCCCACGTAGTGTTATATAAGAATATTCGGGAAAGTTTAGGGGAGATTACTCCCGGTTTATATTTTTACGTTGTCCAATCCTCAAAAGCCTATTACACAGCTCGCGTAGGCTGATACCAACACGAAATTTAAACTTTTTGTTTTACACTAAACTACGATGTGACGTAAACATAAGCTCGCGCATCTAAAAATAAACCAGCTTTATCCACCCGGTTCTAGGCTTAAACTCGTCAGATTTGTAACTTTTTGAGAGAAAAAAAATACAGAACCGAATACCTCGAGAAAAAATGAGGACGTGAAGCGAAATGGATACGACGGTGTTCATTTGGTTATTGTTCGTACCGTTAGTTCTGTATCAAGTGACAAGGTTACAGAGGAAAACATTTCTAAATATATCCCAACTCTGATTAATATTTAAACAGCGGTTTGCGTCTTTTGCTATTTACGGCGGTCCTACTGCGTCATTTGCAGTTAATTTTTTTTAAAATTGTAATTAATACTCCGTAATGAACATTTGTTTGTTTGTGGAATTATGATTAACAAATAGATCTAAATGTATTTATTTATTAATTTTAGAATATCTATGTAGCTAATGGCGTAGTTGGGGAAAATATATCTAGGTTGTATGTTGTAACGATTTCTATTTCAAGAATAAAAATGTTTTGTTCTGAAGTTAAAATAAAGATAATTTCTTGGTTAATTAGGTTTAGGGCTAATTTAGTCAATGGATCAGGTTTAGAGCTGATTTAGTCAATGGATCAGGTTTAGGGCTAATTTAGTCAATGGATCAGGTTTAGGGCTGATTTAGTCAATGGATCAGGTTTAGGGCTAATTTAGTCAATGGATCAGGTTTATGGCTAATTTAGTCAATGGATCAGGTTTAGGGCTAATTTAGTCAATGGATCAGGTTTAGGATTAATTTAGTCAATGGATCAGGTTTAGGGCTAATTTAGTCAATGGATCAGGTTTAGGGCTAATTTAGTCAATGGATCAGGTTTAGGGCTAATTTAGTCGATTAATAAGATTTAGGGCTAATTTAGTCGATTAATAAGATTTTGGGCTAATTTAGTCGATTAATAAGATTTTGGGCTAATTTAGTTGAAGGATTTTCTTGTCAGCAACAACTTGTTTGGAGTATGACATTTCCACAATCGTGTGCACATTGAAGGACCTAATGAACCTACCAAACACATGCGGCACTTGACTGGGGCGTTTAGTTGAGGCTAGAGAATCGTGTGTTGACACAAGTCCAAGATGGTATGGGTGAAGTGTGTGTAAGGGTATCAGTGGAGAGATGGTTTAGTTGAACTTGAATGACATAAACCATAAACTATATTTACCTGTTCGATGATACTTTGTCATAACAGCCCAGCACAATAAGAACCTGAGAGTCAGCCATGTTGTATTTGACGTCAGTTAGCCAGGTGCCATTTTTATATGCTTCTTTTAATCATTGGCTAATAGACTAGAGATTTTCCTTGTCTGAAACCATAATTACTGGGCTCTTAAATCACAATATACTTATTAATCCTTAATAGTGAAGTCTATTTTAAATTAACTATAACAAAATATATCTAGCCCGAGCCTAGCACTATAAATCTAATGGTGGAAAAAGCGACGCAGGGGGGTTACCCACCCACCTACTATACCCCAGCGTGTACGCCCCTGGCCTCTTACCTTTATAAACCCACACCCCACTAGGTCAACTGGCTTTAGAAAAACGATTAGTACAGATTCAGTTTTACACCATTGTTTTGTTTTTTTTAACATTAGATTTCCTTTTATCACTTTGGAGGAAGGAAGTGGAGAAGGGGGTGTGTCGTTTCCGGGTTGTCTGTCACGTGGTGTTCTTGTTCTAAATCTTCACGATGGTACATAACTAATGAGAGCTGACCAGCAACAACCAATGGCGTCGCCAAGTGTGGGGGGTTGGGGGTGGGAGGTCCCATGCTGGTGCTCCTGAAGTTCTCTACATGAATCAGTGAGCAGCATGCGTGTCTGACTGAAAAGTGGCAGCTCTCTGGTTTAATAATTGCGGCCCTTTGATTGAATTAATGTGGCTCTGATTTAGATGTTATAATTGCGGCCATTTGAATTATTGCGGAACTTTGACTGAATAATTGTTCATATGTTTACTTTGTCCTAAAGACGCCATCTTTCAATGTCTACTTTGTTCTAAAAACACCATCTTTCAATGTCTACTTTGTTCTAAAAAAACCATCTTTCAATGTCTACTTTGTTCTTAAGACACCATCTTTCAATGTCTACTTTGTTCTAAAGACACCATTTTTCAATGTCTACTTTGTTCTAAAGACACCATCTTTCAATGTCTACTTTGTTTTAAAGACACCATCTTTCAATGTCTACTTTGTTTTAAAGACACCATCTTTCAATGTCTACTTTGTTTTAAAGACACCATCTTTCAATGTCTACTTTGTTCTTAAGACACCATCTTTCAATGTCTATTTTGTTCTAAAGACACCATTTTTCAATGTCTACTTTGTTCTAAAGACACCATCTTTCAATGTCTAATTTGTTCTAAAGACACAATTTTTCAATGTCTACTTTGTTCTAAAGACACCATCTTTCAATGTCTACTTTGTTATAGAGACGCCATCTTTCAATGTCTACTTTGTTCTAAAGACACCATCTTTCAATGTCTACTTTGTTCTAAAGACACCATCTTTCAATGTCTACTTTGTTCTAAAGACACTAAGTTATGATGTCTACTTTGTCGCTATAAAAGCGAAAAAAAAATGTTCGCAGTTTTTTATAAGAATTTTAGAAGTAAATATAAATCACTAATTATTAGTATTGTTTCCAGAAATAAAACTTCTAATAATAGACATGTTTTTTTTTTTAGATCTACCACTTATAGAATCAACGATATTTGCATCAAGTCATAGGTGACCTTTAAAACAATCAAACACGCTTTTATCTTGGTTTCACAATAATAATAATAATAACAATAATTTTAATGACAACTACAAACTTGCAAATTAAAAACGGCTGGCGTTATTAATTTTAGTCATACATTCTATTTCAAGAGCTTTCTATAACACGAAACAATGAGATAAAAAATGAGTACATTTTTTTAAAAAGGAGGCGGGGCGTGATTGTAAAGGAGGCGGGGCATGATTGTAAAGGGGGCGGGGCGTGATTGTAAAGGGGGGCAGGTCATTATTGTAAAGGAGGCGGGGCATGATTGTAAAGGAGGCGTGGCATGATTGTAGAGGAGGCGGGTCATGATTGTAAAGGGGGCGGGGCGTGATTGTAAAGGGGGGCAGGTCATAATTGCAAAGGAAGGCGGGGCATGATTGTAAAGCAGGCGGGACATGATTGTAAAGGAGGCGGGGCATGATTGTAAAGGAGGCGCGGCATGATTGTAAAGGAGGCGGGGCATGATTGTCTTCTGCTCTAAAACAACCTGGTCCCATCCAACTCGGGGCTAAAAACAACTTGTATCGCTTTTTTCCCTCCTACGCTGCTAGATGTAGATGTAGTAGTGAGGTGGATTAATGACGCCGCTGTTAGTGAGGTGGATTAGTGAGGCCGCTAGTAGTGAGGTGGATTAGTGACGCCGCTGGTAGTGAGGTGGATTAGTGACGCAGCTGGTCTATTACAAGGTACCGTACACGTCTATGTTACATCACCCACCCGCGTGGAAGTGTTGCAGCAAACTTCAGTTCAACACTTACGAATATTGCCACTGCTTTCGACAGCGATTTGGTTGTGCATTTCGAAATTATGCGACATTTGCTTTTGTCTCGACGTATGGTGCGGACGTGAATGAAGTTGTGTCTTGTGGGTTAGTTTAAAACTTGTCTGGATTTGGCGACAGTGGGTTAGTCCAAAACATTGTCTGGATTTGACCACAAGAGTACTTATATGACCAAGTGAATCTTATGTTAGCTAATGATTTAAAAGGTAATATATAGTTGGATTAGAATTCGCGTAAATAAGTAATTTTTAGTTTTAGAGTGTGCTATTCGCATATATATATATATATATATATATATATATATATATATATATATATATATATATATATATATATATATATATATATATATATATATATATACATAGTTTATATAAAAAGACGGTAAGCTAAGTGTGCTCTAGCAGAGCTTTGTGTCACCGTGCTCCACACAGCATTCCTTGGATGTGTTGGGTGCTAAGTGTGCTCTAGAAGTGCTTTGTGTCACCGTGCTCCACACAGCATTCCTTGGATGTGTTGGGTGCTATGTGTGCTCTAGATAACGCTGCTACAGTGATCATAATTATTTTTTAAATGAACGTTTTAAATTGTAATCAAACTAAATTTTTTAAACTAGTTTAAGACACCAACAGTGCTTAAAATCTATGACAGTTACACAACACTGTAGTAGTGTCACGTTGCTATGTGTCGCATCCCGTGGCTGTTTTAATTAGTGGTTTCTAATTATGCTCATTACACCAGGAAGTTTAGCCGTGTAGTTGTCTACTACAGACGAGGGGCGGGGGGAGGAGACGGTGGATAGCGAGGGCGTTTGAAAAAGATCTGCGGCAATAAATGTTTGCAAGACACAATGACAGGCCTGGAGATAGGGCACTCAACACATTAGGCCAAACAGGTTGGAATTAATCAGCGGAGTGCAGGTTACAACAGAGGGGCTCTTGTGGACATTGGCAGGACGGAGAGGAGGGTGGCTTGGCAGGTGTAGCTTAGCGTTGTGTAGGCTATTGTAGCTGGTAGCTTAGGATAGTCATTCGTATTGTCTTGTGAGGATTGGGATTACATAAAGCTTTGTAGGCAGTTTTAGGATACTGGTGTCATTCGTAGGATTGTTTTGTCATTCGTAGGATTGGGTTGTCATTCTCATTCGTAGGATTGTTTTGTCATTCGTAGGATTGGGTTGTCATTCTCATTCGTAGGATTGTTTTGTCATTCGTGGGATTGGGTTGTCATTCTCATTCGTAGGATTGTTTTGTCATTCGTAGGATTGGGTTGTCATTCTCATTCGTAGGATTGTTTTGTCATTCGTAGGATTGGGTTGTCATTCTCATTCGTAGGATTGTTTTGTCATTCGTAGGAATGGGTTGTCATTCTCATTCGTAGGATTGTTTTGTCATTCGTAGGATTGGGTTGTCATTCTCATTCGTAGGATTGTTTTGTCATTCGTAGGATTGGGTTGTCATTCTCATTCGTAGGATTGTTTTGTAATTCGTAGAATAGTGGTGTCATTCGGAGGATGGTTTGTGTAGGATAGTGTTGTCATATGAAAGATAATGTTATTCGTAGGATAGTGTTGTCATTCGTAGGATAGTGTTGTCATTCGTAGGATAGTGTTGTCATTTGTAGTATAGTTTCTGTAGGATAGTTTTGTCATTCGTAGCATAATGATCACATTTGTAGGATAGTGTTGTCATTCGTATTATAGTGTTGTTCTACATTGAATTTGTGGTGTGTTTACAAAACTGATGTCTTCATGTTTAAAAGAATAAACTACTTACTAATCAGGTTAGTCTACTCATTAGTTCGTTAAGATTCTATTCTATTTTACTTGAAACCCACACCATATCGCAACATTAAGATTTTAGATTTAAGTGTGACCCTTCTCCTAAGTGGTTTTTATTGTTTCCTTTGTGAATGTAGAGCACGTTTTTAGTTCGGCTTTTAATGTGTAGCATTTTGTGAAGAATGTGGACAGTGTGTAAGAATTAAAGAATGTTGAAAGTGTGTAAGAATTAAAGAATGTTGAAAGTGTGTAAGAATTAAAGAATGTTGACAGTGTGTAAGAATTAAAGAATGTTGAAAGTGTGTAAGAATTAAAGAATGTTGACAGTGTGTAAGAAATAAAGAATGTTGACAGTGTGTAAGAATTAAAGAATGTTGACAGTGTGTAAGAATTAAAGAATGTTGACAGTGTG
Organism: Physella acuta; assembly: GCF_028476545.2. Classification (NCBI taxonomy): domain Eukaryota; kingdom Metazoa; phylum Mollusca; class Gastropoda; family Physidae; genus Physella; species Physella acuta. Next base: position 762,264 of record NW_026732400.1, read on the forward strand.
TAAGAATTAAAGAATGTTGACAGTGTGTAAGAATTAAAGAATGTTGACAGTGTGTAAGAATTAAAGAATATTGACAGTGTGTAAGAATTAAAGAATGTTGAAAGTGTGTAAGAATTAAAGAATGTTGAAAGTGTGTAAGAAATAAAGAATGTTGAAAGTGTGTAAGAAATAAAGAATGTTGACAGTGTGTAAGAAATAAAGAATGTTGACAGTGTGTAAGAATTAAAGAATGTTGACAGTGTGTAAGAATTAAACGGTTCTAGCGTGTAAGAAATGAAAGTTTGATACTACATGTACACACCGTGTTGTTACTGACTGATTGCGTTTCATTAGTGTTTATCCGGCGACATTTGACACGTGTGTTCAGCCAAACTTTTTAAACTCTCTCCACTTTAGCTTCGTGTGAAAAATTGGCTGTGGGGGTTAGAAGGTTGGCTGTGGGGGTTAGAAGGTTGGCTGTGGGGGTTAGAAGGTTGGCTGTGGGGGTTAGAAGGTTGGCTGTGGGGGTTAGAAGGTTGGCTGTGGGGGTTAGAAGGTTGGCTGTGGGGGTTAGAAGGTTGGCTGTGGGGGTTAGAAGGTTGGCTGTGGGGGTTAGAAGGTTGGCTGTGGGGGTTAGAAGGTTGGCTGTGGGGGTTAGAAGGTTGGCTGTGGGGGTTAGAAGGTTGGCTGTGGGGGTTAGAAGGTTGGCTGTGGGGGTTAGAAGGTTGGCTGTGGGGGTTAGAAGGTTGGCTGTGGGGGTTAGAAGGTTGGCTGTGGGGGTTAGAAGGTTGGCTGTGATGCCCAGGGTTGGGTTAGAATATGACAAGTTGACATACTAAAGATTTCCTTATTACAAATGTATGTTGGTGAAATTTTGATTTTAAAATATGTTTTTAAGTCCAGCGTCGATAAAATATGTAGTCTCCCTACAAAAAAAAATAAATTAAGAATATGTTGGCTAACCTTAACATTTAGTTTTTTGAAAAAAAAAAATTGGGACATTCGGTATTTGTGCGATCTTTATTGTTGCTGTTTGTTGATTTTTGTTTTGGAACTATTGGCTGCTTAGTAAAGACCATTAACAATAGACTTTTTAAAAGTCGTTTAGCCAAGTTGTCCTTGCTAGTAACTTGACATAGCCTTCCACCCTTAAAACTGTGTACTGTAACAATCCTTTCGTTTGGAACAAAAAACTGTAAAAAGTTTTCTGTTGTTTTTTTTTTGTATTCGAAATGTACTTAATATGTCCGTGGTCAGTTGTTGTTTTCAAACCATTTTATTCTGTCTTGCAATAGTCTGCAATTCGTTTAATTTATTTTATTCTGTCTTGCACTCCCAACTCTAGTTCCACGATGAGTGATCCAGACACGACTGAAGGGTCGGGGGTCAAAGGTTGGCGCCATCTCAAGGCCCGCTCCAAGTCTTCGAACAACTTCAGGAACTCTGCGTACTACGAGAGGTTTCTGTTCTTCGAGCAGGCGGCCTGCGGTCACGTGCCGGACCTTGAGACACACCCGTCTCAGCCGAACAGGACCAGACACCTGTCTGAAGACAGGACACACGGCGGGGTCAAGGTCGCCAGGTCTGCCGACTGCAGAGACAAGCCGGCTGGAGTTAGAGGACTTCACTCTCATGGAGGGGACGTCGGCCTTCACCCCCACGAAGAAGAAGTGTGTGTCAAAAGAGACGCAGCTCTTCACTCCCCTGAGAGAAAAATTACCGAGAAATGCAGCCCAGGCCGAGCGTCACGGTTCAGTTTTTTCTACGGGCGAATGACTTGCAGCCTGGCCGATACGACGCCATTACCATGTCGTCGCAGGCTAGGTCAGAACAGCTCACACGTGATGCGGGCGGCCCACACGGGACAAGACGGTGGTCTTACACAACAATCGAGAACATTCCTTACTTCCAGTCCAAAGGTCAGCCCAGCTTCTTCCCAGTTTCTTCCACTCACAAGAGAACCGTTGCTCCACCAGCAGACGTTACCTGCCCGCCGTTGGCTCAGTTCTCCTGATGTCTCTTTACCCAGCCTCAACTTAGAACCCGAGGCGTCGCCGGCGCCCTCCCCACACACATTGAGCTCCGCGCCCTCCCCTATTATATTGAGCTCGGCGCCCTCTCCCAACACACTGAGCCCAGAGATCAAGCTCGAACCGTGCATGCTGCATGTCAAGGGCGACCAACACTCAGATTACTCCGCCGATTTCTGCTGCAGCCGCAGCACTTCCCCCGGTGCTTTTTCAGACTCCGCCCTGAAAGAAGACTTCGACACGCGCTCGTGCGTGTCGTACCCCCAGATGTCTCGCCCGTGCCCGGCCCCAGACAGTTTACCCGGGCAGACGACGCTGAGCCACAGCCTGATGGAGCTGACCAGGATGAAGTCCATCGCCAGCATCAACCTGACACGCGCCAGCAGCGCGCGCCTAGCTCCGTCCAGCGAGAGCGGCCGGAGGATCCACGTCATCAAATCCGCCCAGTCGGTGCCGGTACTGCCGCGAGAGTCGTCCCCACGTCTGCTGGACGAGTGGCTGACGGCTGTGGTCAAGCACCAAAAGGAAAGTTCCAGCGAGCAATGGGCTTTCCCAGAGGATGAACCCAACAGTGTGTTTTCATTGACGCTGCCCTCTAAATCCTACCACCCCGCGTGTGAACTTCCTGAAACCACAGACGTATCAAATACTCAAAACATAACCTCCACACATTCCAAATCCGATGTTTGGTCTTTACCTCGCGAGCAGACGGCCAGCCCACACAGACCGAGACCCGACGTGTCTTTGTATTCATGTACGTCATCCTTGAGGGCCTACACTGTGGAAAAACCAGCTGACGTCAGCGATAAATGCTGCACGTTCTGCTGCGTGTTCCACAAGGACAGACAATGCTCCCACGTCCACCACAGCAGCCTGCACGACAGTTCCAGCCAGACAGACTTGACCGCCCTCACAGACCGCCCCAACTCCAGCCCACAGCGCTTCCAAACTTCAGACATCTCTGGCGGGAAAGGCGCGCAGACGGAACTCTTTGGGTCTGGCATCAGGATTTGTGTCACGGAAGAAGAAGGCGTGTTTGATGACCGGCAGCCGGCGGCGCCTGCTGGGGTAACTCAGGGAGGTGAGTGCCTCGCGCGGGAGGTCACCCTCGCTTCGGGCGCCTCCCCTCACTACATTTTCCCCAGCAGCGCCCTAGGGTTGGAGGATGACGCCGGCGCCCTCTTCGCCACCCTCTCGCCCCGGAACAGCGTGGGCAGCATCTGCAGCAGCCAGTCGTACAAGTCCAGCAACGCCGACTCGGCCGTGGACCTGGGACCGCCGGACGACGACCACGACTTCGAGTACGCGGACTTCCTGGCCCGGCACGACCTGCGTCGGTTCTCCAGCGTCAGTGAGAGGGCGGAGCTTCTGGAGGAACCCAGCGGCGGCGACGTGTTAAACGTCGAGGAGACTCCGACACTTCCAGAACCTTCCGCCCCTGACGCTACGGATCTCCCCGCCACACGCGCCCCCCTTGTCCCCCTCCGCCGGCTGTCTGTGGGTGAGGCTCACATGTCTCAGTTTTTCCCAGAGTTGAGCTTTGAGGATTTATCCAAACCTAAATCTCAGTCGTTGGAGAACTTGTCCACAAACCACGAAGGTGACTTTGTACTCAACACAATCCCAAACCACGGAACTTTCTCAAGGTTTCGTCCGTACAAACCCCAGGACCTGACCTTTGACCTTTCACCCAGTCAACATACCCTTACAGGGAGAGACAAGGGACATCCTGACCCCACCCCTCCCTCCTCTCATCAGACCCAGACCTCAGAGCTTGACCCTCCCCTCCCTGCTGGACACGGGCCGGCAGAAGACCACCCCACCCCCCTACAGTGTACACTGAGGAGACCGCGGCCCCTGCGGGCCAGCCCGCAGCACGTCATCCCTGAACTCGTCATCAGTGACCACAGCGAGCCGGCACCGGTCAAGTCGTCCGGCGCCGTCCGGCCCGTCTTTTCTCTCGTGGACGACGAGAACGACGACGAGAACGACGATGACCTGGAAGACAACATCGAACTCTTTGCCCCAATTTCCCCGTCCCCCACCCCCTCCCCCACCCCCGAGTTCGACCTGCTTCAGGTGGACGGGCCGATGTTCCGGTCAGCGTCCGTGGCCTCCATCAGCTCGGAGTGTTCCACCTGCTCCACCTGCACCATCATGTCTGACACGGAGAGGCCGCGCCAGAGGAAGGTAAGTCAGTTGCTTACCTTGTCCTGGTCCTGTAGGTCTGTACCTGGCCTTTTGGTTGCACTCTACACTTCTATACTTACATAAGGTTCCTTACACATAAACATACACATTCACATACACATATATAGATATAGATATATACAGACAATCTATTAATACAATATTTTATATATATATATATATATATATATATATGTGTGTGTTGTCTATTTTTGAACTCATCCTAATCTACTATACGATCGTATTTTAAAGAGGTCTTCAACGTTGTAACGCTATTGTAAACTGTGTTTGCATCTCCATCACCACAAGTCCATAAATGTGGTCTCTGTTTTGGTGATCGTGGAAACGTTATTCTTGTGTTACAATTTTACGCTGTCACATGGGGTAAAAGACACTGACAAAAATTTATTAACGTAAAGAAAAACAAACCAAATAAACAAAGCATAATGGTAATGTCGATTTTTTAATGTGAGTATTAGCTGCAGCTGTTGTGTTATTTGCTTAATATCCCACACCTTCAAGATCATCACACGCACACCACACACATTGTGTGGGAAAGATATATCTAATTAATGTATATTTAGACTAGATCATTATCTTGAAATTGCTGATCTTTATTGCGTTAACTCCTCCCTCTAGACGTAAAACCTTTCTAAAAACGAACTTTTAGCATAGCTGATACGAACATCTCCTAACACCAAATAAAGCTGTGGTAAAATTTACACAAACACCAGCACGACGCCAACCTTTAAACAACAGTACACTCAAACACAACATCATCATTTAAGATAACCACGAGCCCAGCAACAGTGCAGACGGTTATTTACCAGCATGTCCAACCTTTGCTCGCCTTCTATTGATTAGACTGAGCAACGTGTAACGCGATCTTGTTGTGTTGCTTGTAAGTTCGCTACTTAAAACTAGCAACACACATTTTTTTTTTTAGAAAAAAATTTTGATTTGAAAAAAAGGCTGACCCATTTTTGTAGATGAGGATGTTTTGTAGATAATGACATAGTTAAAGCACGCACTTAATCCGGGGTCAAATATCTAGCGAAAAGAATGACGTCATTCTGTGGCCTTGAAGCTTTATCTTTAGGATGAGAGAATGGTCACGACAAAGGGACGTAACTCTACGGTTTAAGGCTCCACCCTTGACCATCACGTGATTCCAGACCCAGGTGCCACACATCTGCATAGATTTAATGCTAGCTAGACTGCCACCGTGGACAGGCCATGGACTGTTTGAATCTTCACCACCCCAATGTTTACCTCGTGTGGTCGCTCATGAACTATTTCACGGTGTGACAGTTCCTGGGGAAACAAATGCATGCTTTTGTAAACTATCTTTAAGTGCCTTACACTGAAGATAGATATCTTATTCCTGTTGTCTTTTTGTTTGTTAAGTTTGAGTTTCGTCACATTTTTAAAACAAGAGCGTTTTTTTTTGTTCAAAATAAATTTGTTTTCCCACGACATGGATTAATTATTAAGTCTAAGAATCGGTAAACTTGTGTTAGTCATATTTTCAACATGTTGATTATTGTTCCAAGTATTGTTTTCTTCTTGTGGTAAGCTTGTGATACATGAAAATATGTATTTCCCTGACACTAGTTATACTATGCTAGTTATTAATAGATGCCTTGCGGTTCTTTCGACCTTAAACCTATAGTCACCGTACAACCTATGGTCACCGTTAAAGCTATGGTCAACGTTGAACCTATGATGACAGATAAACCTATTATGACCGTTAAACCTATGATGACCGTTAAACCTATGGTCACCGTTAAACCTATAGTCACCGTTAAACCTATGATGACAGCTAAACCTATCTGAACTGAACGAGAAACGTGACACTCTCTACGTAGCGATCAATGCAAATTTCCAGTAAAAAAACTGAGTACAGAAAGAGGTTTATTGTTCTACTCTCCCCACCCCCTCACCCCACCCTCGCCACTCCCCCACTCCCCACGCCACCCCTCATTTCCCCATCGATGCGCGTAGGAGGGCAGAGTTTATATCGAGACAAAGTTAGAGAGCAACTTGTCCAGGAAATGATCCAAAGTCATTTCAAGTAGGCCCTACTCCAAATTTTAGTCGGTCAACAACACGGAAGTATCAGGTAACTAAATGTTACCTTTTATAAAACTGGAGGAGGGGGGGCTATCTGAAAAGTTGTTTTTTACGAACATTCTTTACTTTATGATAGACAGCACAATCGTTTTGGGGGGGGGGGGGGGCAATTTTCTTTAGCTTATCAATAAAAGTAAACGTATTGGTCCCTCCTAAAAGTTGTCAGCATATTCTTGGGACCAACAATTCAATTCAATTTTTTCTATGCAAATCTACACAGCTTACTAACTCGAAGCTCCATGATCCTAACAAGGAAACATAATGACCCTTATAGCAAAACGTAATGACTCTAATAACAAAACATAATGACCCTTATAACAAAACAGAATGACCCTTATAACAAAACATAATGACCCTTATAACAAAACATAATGACGCTAATAACGAAACATAATGACCCTTATAACAAATCATAATGACCCTTATAACAAAACAGAATGACCCTTATAACGAAACTTAATGACCCTTATTACGAAACATAATGACGCTAATAACGAAACATATTGACCCTTATAACGAAACATAATGACGCTAATAACGAAACATATTGACCCTTATAACGAAACATAATGACGCTACCGCTTTTATAAAGTCAGCCCACTTCACTAATCACTGCCATCTAGCTATCCCTCCTTTTTGTAGTATATAAAATAATACATCAATTAATTTTATTGACTACTTAAATATCTAAATAGATAGAAATATTTTATTGATGCTATGTTATCCTACATACTTGTATTGCACGAGAGAGAAGTAACATTTTAGGGAAAATCATGTTACAGAATTTATCATCAAACGAACCGAAAAAACAAGCCAAACGTGGTTGTTCTTTTTTTTAAATTTGTGAAAAATTAGGTTTCCTCCCTTGATCCAAAATCTCTGCAAATAGAAATTTGTGATAGGTGAAGACAACTCCTTCCGCCTTTGGTCGACTTGTATTTTACTCGGTTATCTAACCTGCAAATAATAATAAACATCCTTCTGAACTAACAATTGTTCTGGAAAAACTTTCCGAAAACTTGACATATTTAGAAAAAATTCTTACGTATCAGAAATACTTAAAATACACGTATGTCGAATAATAAAATTGTACGCCGAAATATCCTTAAATGCTTGTCAATTGTTTTTCTAGTTCTGAAAAATTACGGGTTTTTTTTTTAAAATTACGTTTTACAAGGTACAGCACTCATAAAAGACTACCGTGTGTTAAGTTATACGCGATTGCTTCCCTTAACATTGATAGCAAAATACAATCATTAATAATGTCCAGCCTAATGAAACAGTTGTTTAACCGAATTAAAAAAAAAAAAAAGAATATAAAGCCTACATGCTGGTTAATATTCGTAATAAAAAAAATTCTGTGGTCCCGTCGCTATTTGTTTGTTGTTTTTTTTAAGTGCAAATAAATAGTATTCGGCTAGGCGTATTTTAAGTAGGGCCTACACAAAAACATTTTTTTTTAAATTGCATTGAAATATCAATTTTCAAATTTAGCAGATAATCGAAAAGTAAAAAATATTAATTAAAATATTTATTTTTAAAAATTTATTTTACCAAGACGTCCTAAATATACTTTTTTTTGGTAAAAGGAATGCATTGATTTAAAATTACTTATGATTATTCACGGTTCGAATTTTTAAAACTAGTCAATGTTTTTTTTTTTTAAGTTACAACTGTCATTTTCTCCTAAACTAAATATAGATTAACATACATGGCGCATTAAATAAAACGAATACAAGTTTGCCAGATAGCACAAGCCAATTATTTGTTTCGTAGACTTCTGCCGTCTGCCATGAAACCACGTTTTAAGTTTTGGCTAAATCTGGCAATAATCGATCTCAAGCTCACAAAATATTTTTTTTACCTGACTCGATTAGCTACCGGTACGTCTGTACGTTTGGGGTAGTTTTTACCAACTCATAACACGATCTCTCGCACGCGGTTGCTATGGCAACGCTTTAAAAAAAACAACGGAACGGATTCAATCAGAACGCCGGAGCTGGCAGACGACGACCCTGCTCTATGACGCATGAAGTCATTGATCCAGCGATAATTACAATCGTCAAGTTTTTTTTTTAATAATTTTATATCATCGTTGTCAAGTTGTAGTTTTTAAATCTCTGTTGATAAAAATTGTCTTTTAGATTTGCGTTCTCTAGGCTTGATGTCTGTCTCAGCTCTCCGGTCTATTCGGGGCGCGCTGTGATGATAAGGGCAATTAACTCTCGTACTGTTGTTGTACAGAGATCTCAAGAGTTGTCGTCCCTATATTGACCAGTGTTTGAAGGCCGGGGTGTGAGACGGCAGAACTTGTGCCATTTTAAATGGTGCACTGTCCAGTTACTGTTAAGACGGAGAAGCCAGATTTTTAGGATACGGTAACGTTTAAAGCAGTGAAGCAGTGTTACTTTCAGATATTTTTTCTCCAGGGAAGGGGGTGCATTTGAAATTTGGGAGTGGGGGGTAGACTTAAATTAGGAGGAGGTGGGTCGGACACTGGTTGAAATATACATTTTGTATATAAATTATTCGTTGGGGGGGGGGGGGGGGGTATATATGACCCCCCTCTTTCCCCCCCCCTCCCCCTCTTCCCCCCCCCCCCACCCCATTCCCCCGAAAGCATGGAGGCATGCTGAAGGAAACTGGGTTAAAGGGCAAATAACAACTCGGTGTGGATAAGGTAGGTCAAGGGGAGGTACCAAATATAGGTAAAGAAAAACATTATTATAATCATTACATCTGATGGGAGAAAAAAGTGTTATTTTTTATTCGTCGCTCTCGGGGTGGCTTCAGGGTGAGCACCGACTTTCACTTCAGCCCCAATCTGCCCTTCACCCAGCCCCAATCTGCCCTTCACCTTATCCAATCTGCCCTTCACCCAGCCCCAATCTGCCCTTCACCCAGCCCCAATCTGCCCTTCACCCAGCCCCAACCTGCCCTTCACCTTAGCCCCAATCTGCCCTTCACCTTAGCCCCAATCTGCCCTTCACCTTATCCAATCTGCCCTTTACATCAGCCCCAACCTGCCCTTTACCTTAGCCCAAATCTGCCCTTCACCTTATCCAATCTGCCCTTTACATCAGCCACAATCAGCCCTTCACCTCAACCCCAACCTGCCCTTCACCTTATCCAATCTGCCCTTTACATCAGCCCCAATCTGCCCTTCACCTTAACCCCAGACAGCCCCTTTCACGCCCTAACCCCACAACCTTTCTTCAGTTCTCTTTCTTTGCCTAGTTAAAGTGGCACTCTAGTTTTGTGCCCACAATTTTCAATGCGACATTTTGCAGTCACCACACACACACTCACGCGCGCACGCACACACACACACATACACACACACGCACCAATTCGCCTCCCTAAAAATTGATGCAGAAGATTCGAAAATAAGACCAGGATCGATGCCGCCATAGTTACGTAACAAAGTGGTTGACTGTAATGTTTGAGCACGTGCTCCTTGAGTCGTCTGCCAATCGTCTGCTATTACTTCCCGGTTTGTCTCCCTTAAGTCGATACAAAAAGTATGTCAACTACGTCATCAATATGGTTGGAAAATTACCCGTCTGTTCGATAAATGGTGGCGAAATAGTAACTCGTTTCTTTCTCTCTGGTAATTGGTTCCCCACTTGATTACTATTGACCTTGTCACAACGAAAGTGACCTTGTATTTGTATTTCAACGGTAAAGCGTGTAATTAATTACCTTGAGTATGAAACGTATATCAATACCTGCGGCTCTACAGCTAGTAGATTGAGGGGTGGGGGGGGGGGTAGACCTGCTCCCCTCTTTCTTCTATCCAGATTTATCTGTTGTTTCAACCTTCTACGTCAACTTAATCCTAATCCTTAGGGATTAGGATTAAGTAAATACTAATCGCACGTTGTAAAAATGAAGAGCTACTTAAACTAGCGACTGACCTTTTCGTTAAAATGATGGCAAGATATCTAATTTCCGACAGACAAAATGATGGCAAGATCTCTAATTTCCGACAGTCAAAATGATGGCAAGATCTCTAATTTCCGACAGTCAAAATGATGGCAAGATCTCTAATTTCCGACAGTCAAAATGATGGCAAGATCTCTAATTTCCGACAGTCAAAATGATGGCAAGATATCTAATTTCCGACAGACAAAATGATGGCAAGATCTCTAATTTCCGACAGTCAATCAGGCAACATAAAGGTCCTGGGGTTTTTGTTTTGCTAACGTTTTTACATACGTCTTTCTTACACCCTGTATTCGGCACCTGCCCATTACATCCTTACTTCCCTGTTATAGCCGTTATTACATCCTTATTTCTCTGTTATAGCCTTTACTTATATACCTGCTCATAACATCCTTATCTCCCTATTACAGCCTTCATTACATCCTTATTTCTCTATTATAGTCGTTGTCCCTGCTATTTTGACTTGCATCAATCTAAAGGTCATCCAAAAATGTTTCCATAAAATTACATCACATTCATAAGTCGACCATTATTCCGGTCACGTGTCCTTGTTGTCGAGCAGAGAATTATGGGATACCACACTTACGACTAGTTACTCGTGTCTTTTTTTTTACAATCGATCTCCACCTTGTTGCACTGGGCGTTTGAAAAAAAAATTGGGCCAAAATACGATACTGGTCCAAAATATGATACTAGTCCAAAGTACGATACTTGTCCAAAATACGATTCTGGTCTGAATACGATACTGGGTCAAAATACGATACTGGGAAAGATATCATACTGCACAAAGAAACGATGATAGGCTAAGATACGATACTTATGGTACTGGGTCTAGGTACGATATTTTGTCTATGTACGATACTGGACCAATATTCGCAACTGGGTGAAGATACGCTTTTGGGTCTAGGCACGACACGATGCTGATCCAAGACACAATACTGGACAAAGATACGATACTGGGCAAAGATACCATACATGGACAAGATACGATACCGGGTCTAGGTAAGATACTGTGCCGATTACTTATGTTCAGCCGTTCGATACTAGGCCGCGATTCCATCCTGAGGTTTTTTATTACCCGACTACACAACAGACACACTGCACGACACATTCGATGTATGAACCTTGAACTTCCGGTCGTCTTTTTGCTCGTGTAAATCACTGTGTTCAAACTGCACAATTTTAGACTGACTTACGTTTCTACAAAACACAACTTTAATACATAGAACCAAGTCAGGCTCACTTTTAAGCTAAACACAATTTGTACACATGGATGTGTACAACTAGCACACACACACACACACACACTCACACACTACGCTTACCTATATATGTGTGTGTGTGGCTAACAGTGATCCTTGTGTATGTGTGTGTATGTGTGTGTGTTTGTGTGTTTGTGTGTGTTTGTGTGTGTGTGTGTGTGTGTGTGTGATGATCTGACGTCATAGATGACACAAGTTGTAAAGCCAGGAGATAAAAGTGCGAGAGAAATGTCAGGATGATGTTTTTTTTAGACCACTCGCGACAAGCTGGGATGTCAGGTGACATTAATGTCAGGCAATAATGGGCTAATTATGGGAGAATTGTGGGAAAAACTATGGGAGAATTTGTTTTCCTTTAGGTGTGAATCTGCGGCAATCAAAGAACAGTGTGTGTGTGTGGGGGGGGGGGGGGGGTTGTGTGTTTTTTTTTAATCTGCGTGTGCTTATATCTATTTTTTGCATATGAGTCCGCATGTATGTATGTGTGTGTGTGTAAGTGCGAGTATTTGTATGTAAGTGTGTGTGTTAGTGTGTGTTTGTAAGTGTGTGTCCGTGTAAGTGTGTGTATGTATGTGAGTGGGTGTATATGTATGTGAGTGCGTGTTTGTATGTAAGCGTGTGTGTGAGTGTGTGTATATGCTGGTGTGTTTAGGTGTGTATGTGTGTACAGATAACAACTATAGTATGTGTGAGTGTAATGAGGCGTGTAATGTTTGTACGACTGTGTACATGTATGCGTGTGTATGTAACGTGCGAACATCAACTAAAGACCAACAATTGTTGCTGGCCAAAGATAAATCTCAACACCTGTTGGCTGAACCACAACACAATCGAACAACAGCTGTTCTTATGACGTCACAACCAGCTGTTTACAACCCCATAACAACCAGTCCCGCTGGGCACACAACATGACGTATCTTTTGTTTTTACACCACCTATCAACTGCTCACTTTATTAAAATGCCCACTAAGGTCAAACTTCGGCAGCTCATTAACCCCTGGTAATTAACTTAACACTGGGTCATGCCAGGCCCCACCCCTTGACGTGCCGCCATTAGCAGACGATTGTTTCCTGCTCTGGCAGCCGGGGAACAAAACAACCAGGTGAACAGCTTTACAGCTCTGTAAATCTCTTGACAACTTGTAAACGATTTACAACGAGAGAATATGCGAACATTTCAACACAGTCGAATCGTTCACGTCAAAAGTTCCAATCCCGTCTGTTCTACACACAGTACTTGCTCGTCTAATGTCGAATGTTCACACAAGATTCAAACCAATTGCAACTCTCTTTGATCGGTGTGTAGGCTTACATGTTGAATTATACAGTCTTTAGTAATTCACCCGCGTGTTTGTTGTGTGTAGTGTGTAGTGGTTTCCTTACCGCCCTCTCTCGCTAGGCCTAACAAATGTTGTGTCACATGACCCAACTTCGCTCCACTTCCTCGGCGTGACGTCAGAGGGCCGGCGGTGACGATCTAAAAATAGGTTGCGACCTTCGATAACCAGATTTAGGAAAGGGGGGGGGGGGGGGGAGGGTAAGGAGAGCGGGTTAGTCTGCGCACCCCCGTCAACTTAGCATAAAGTGTGGTAGAAAAAATGCATCGGTGTAGAGTACGTGTGCTGTAGGATAACCTACACGTTTTTTTTTTAATGTGCTGTTTTATTTCGAAGGAGCACATTCAACTGGTGGGTTGTAGAAATCTGACCCGGCGCGGTTTGCTTCGGTTTGTGGGAGTTGGACGCGCATTTCTTTCTCGGTTGGTGGTGTGCATTGTACACGATCTTAAGCTAAATCTGTGTTAGTGTGGCATATATAGGGTTTACACGATCTTAAGCTAAACGGCCTGTGTTCATGTAGCATAAAGGGTTTGCACTCTAAACCTGTGGTAGTGTGGAATATAGGGTTTACACGATCTTAAGCTAATCCTGTGTTAGTTTGGAATATAGGGTTTACACTCTAAATCTGTTTTTGTGTGGCATATATAAAGTTTACACTCTAAATCTGTGTTACACGTTTACACGATCTTAAGCTAATCCTGTGCTCTTATGAAATATAAGTGTAGGCCTACGGATATTATTTTCGTAAAATTTGAAACCACCCGTTTCTTGAGTGTTGATCAAGTTGTTGTAAGTAATAGATTTTGTTTCGTTTTAGACATTGGCGTGTTTTTTGTTTACTTTCGTTTTTTTTTTTTAATTTGTGACGTCATATGTAGTCTGGTTGCTGTCAGTTAAATTTTATTACGTCTGGACTACAGGATAGTCAGGTAGTGGCAGGCAGGTGGTGACAGTCAGGTAGTGACAGGCAGGTAGTGACAGGCAGGTAGTGACAGACAGTTAGTGACAGGCAGGTAGTGACAGGCAGGTAGTGACAGGCAGGTGGTGACAGGCAGGTGGTGACAGGCAGGTGGTGACAGTCAGGTAGTGACAGGCAGGTAGTGACAGGCAGGTAGTGACAGACAGTTAGTGACAGGCAGGTGGTGACAGACAGGTAGTGACAGGCAGGTAGTGGCAGGCAGGTGGTGACAGGCAGGTGGTGACAGGCAGGTAGTGATGAAATGACAGAAGGGGGTAGTATCACAAATTACTAGAGGGGTGGTATCACGAGTTACTAGGTGTTCTGTCTTACCCTCATAAAATATTACAACTATAAAACATCAAGATGTCAATTCCCCCACCTCCTTCGTGGTCCCCACACCCACCTCCTCAATACCCTCCGATCTCCACCCTCCGCACGGTGTTTCTGTGTTCTACATATCCACTATAACAGTTTTATATATCTGTGGATACAGCTTCAACTGTATCGTGGATATATGTCCTATAGATCCAGTACAACAGCTAAATCAATAGAACACTTGTATTCCAACATGTCTTCAATTGTTCTGTTCTTTCGATTATAACAGCTACATCAATAGATCTTTTATTCCAACATGTCTTCAATTGTTCTGTTCTTTCAATTATAACAGCTACATCAATAGATCTTTTATTCCGACATGTCTTCAATTGTTCTGTTCTTTCAATTATAACAGCTACATCAATAGATCTTTTATTCCGACATGTCTTCAATTGTTCTGTTCTTTCGATTATAACAGCTACATCAATAGATCTTTTATTCCGACATGTCTTCAATTGTTCTGTTCTTTCAATTGCAACAGCTACATCAATAGATCTTTTATTCCGACATGTCTTCAATTGTTCTGTTCTTATCATCATCAGTGCCCCTATCACAATTGATCTAAAAATACTCATTTGATTGGTGGGTTCAGCTCAATGATTGGTTGTCGCCAGAGGTCATCAAAGCTAAGCCCCTTCTGTCTCCATCAGCAGACGCCAGTCGTAAACTCAGGTCTATATTTAGCATCAGCCGGCTAGCTCAATACTTACAATATGCGATTACATTTCAATTGATACGTGTAATTAGATTAGCTACAAATAGAAAAGCTTTTCTTTAAGCATAGTATCTGGATTTTAATTGCAATACGTGATTAAAAAATCGTCTTCGGATATTTGTAGTATGCTTTAAAATATCCAGGTGAGTTCAGAATATAATGTTTTATAGTTTCTGCAAGGAAACTCGCGAAGTTCTATATTTAGTAACCATCTCTAAATGGACGCGGGGAGTCTGACTGGCTAGCATGGGAACTAACGTGTGCTATTCCTAGACGGTTTCGGCGAGAATTCGCATTTGGGGCAGGCGTGGAAAAATCGCATTCCTAAATAAAAAGGTGACGTCATGATGTTGTCTTAGTGCTTCGGATCTAGCATTTGGTTGGTGGCTTTGTAAGAATTATGTGGTTATGTGGTTGTTTCTTAGTGCACGAGTTACTCCGTGGATTTTAGCCGTTTGATATATGCCCATGTGGATTTAGCCGTTTGATATATGCCCATGTGGATTTAGCCGTTTGATATATGCCCATGTGGATTTAGCCGTTTGATATATGCCCATGTGAGTTGAACCGTTTGATATATGCCCATGTAAGTTGAACCGTTTGATATATGCCCATGTGGATTTAGCCGTTTGATATATGCCCATGTGGATTTAGCCGTTACATCTGTTACATCGGGTTCGTATCTAAGTTCAAAGACAACTCTATCATGTAAGCTCACCGCCCCCCCCCCCTCCAACCACCTTCTCCCGTTCCCCTCTCCTCCCCCACCCCGTATCCCCCCCCCCACCATACACACACACCTTTACCCGTCACATCGGCACACATCAAACAATACATATAATCGATACGCGGTGTTCTAAAAGTTTACATTTTGATCATGAATTTTTTACACTCGCACAGACCCATTGTCAGGTGTTTGATGGATGTGTATGGGAAATGTTGGAAATGTAAGGTAGATGTAGGATTTTTTTTTTGCAAGATTTACCTGTTAGTTTGATGTGTGAATGTTTGCACAACTAATTTGTGGCTCAAACTTTAGTATGTTTTGGTTATGTTGCTTTTCATTTATTCACACACACACACACACACACACACACATATATATATATATATATATATATATATATATATATATATATATATATATATATATATATATATATATATATATATATATATATATATATATATATATATATATATACACTATATCAGAGTGTACATGCGATATTGACTTTCTTCTTCTTCTTCGTTCTTAATTTTTTATGGTGTAAGGGCTCGAGTCTTTAAAATCTTGAGACATTGTGTCGAAGCCACCGCTGATTTACTTTTCTCCTGCTAATTCTAGAAACTAATTTAGTCGAGATGTTTTCGTGAGCACTCTCTTGGCTCGTATTTGCCTTACCTATGCTGGTGATTAGTTGATGAAATGGACTGGTCTTGTTATTCCCTGAACTTGAAATCCGTATAGCCCGCACAAAATAATCTGATGACAGTTGGGGGATCTGATGTGGGATAAAGGACGAGTTAACGTGTCTGATTAGGCAATGTTTCCTTTATGAGTTGGCCGAACCAGTTTTTTTAATGCTATTTCCGTGTCAGGGTGAAAAGCCGGGGATAAAGATTAGCTAGGCTGGGTGGAAGATAATCTCGTTAAGGGTGGCGCCGTTTGCAAGTGTAAGAAACAAGACAGACAGACATTTATCTTCAGGTCAGCCTGTAGATTGACGCGGTCATGTTGGGGGGGGGGGGGGGGGGTGAAGGTTGTGGATTTGATCCAAGACCCAACTGACACTGAAGTTCTTGTTTCTCTGTAAGGGAGTGCTACAGTGGGCGCTTGTATGAGCTTGTATGAGTGCTACAGTGGACGCTTGTATGAGCTTGTATAAGTGGTACAGTGGACGCTTGTATGAGCTTGTATGAGTGCTACAGTGGACGCTTGTATGAGTGCTACAGTGGACGCTTGTATGAGCTTGTATGAGTGCTACAGTAGATGCTTGTATGAGCTTGTATGAAGGCTACAGTAGACGCTTGTATGAGCTTGTATGAAGGCTACAGTAGACGCTTGTATGAGTGCTACAGTAGACGCTTGTATGAGCTTGTATGAGTGCTACAGTAGACGCTTGTATGAGTGCTACAGTGGACGCTTGTATGAGCTTGTATGAGTGCTACAGTAGACGCTTGTATGAGTGCTACAGTAGACGCTTGTATGAGTGCTACAGTAGATGCTTGTATGAGCTTGTATGAGTGGTACAGTGGGCGCTTGTATGAGTGCTACAGTAGACGCTTGTATGAGCTTGTATGAGTGCTACAGTAGACGCTTGTATGAGTGCTACAGTAGACGCTTGTATGAGTGCTAAAGTGAGCGCTTGTATGAGCTTGTATGAGTGCTACAGTAGACGCTTGTATGAGTGCTACAGTAGATGCTTGTATGAGCTTGTATGAGTGGTACAGTGGGCGCTTGTATGAGTGCTACAGTGGACGCTTGTATGAGCTTGTATGAGTGCTACAGTAGACACTTGTATGAGTGCTACAGTGGACGCTTGTATGAGCTTGTATGAATGCTACAGTAGACACTTGTATGAGTGCTACAGTGGGCGCTTGTATGAGCTTGTATGAATGCTACAGTAGACACTTGTATGAGTGCTACAGTGGACGCTTGTATGAGTGCTACAGTAGACGCTTGTATGAGTGCTACAGTAGACGCTTGTATGAGTGCTACAGTAGACGCTTGTATGAGTGCTACAGTAGACGCTTGTATGAGTGCTACAGTAGACGCTTGTATGAGTGCTACAGTGGACGCTTGTATGAGTGCTACAGTGGGCGCTTGTATGAGTGCTACAGTAGACGCTTGTATGAGTGCTACAGTAGACGCTTGTATGAGTGCTACAGTGGACGCTTGTATGAGTGCTACAGTGGGCGCTTGTATGAGTGCTACAGTAGACGCTTGTATGAGTGCTACAGTGGGCGCTTGTATGAGCTTGTATGAGTGCTACAGTGGACGCTTGTATGAGTGCTACAGTAGACGCTTGTATGAGCTTGTATGAGTGCTACAGTGGACGCTTGTATGAGTGCTACAGTAGACGCTTGTATGAGTGCTACAGTAGACGCTTGTATGAGTGCTACAGTAGACGCTTGTATGAGCTTGTATGAGTGCTACAGTGGACGCTTGTATGAGTGCTACAGTAGACGCTTGTATGAGCTTGTATGAAGGCTACAGTAGACGCTTGTATGAGTGCTACAGTAGACGCTTGTATGAGCTTGTATGAGTGCTACAGTGGACGCTTGTATGAGTGCTACAGTAGACGCTTGTACGAGTGCTACAGTAGACGTTTGTATGAGTGCTACAGTGGGCGCTTGTATGAGTGCTACAGTAGACGCTTGTATGAGCTTGTATGAGTGCTACAGTGGACGCTTGTATGAGCTTGTATGAGTGCTACAGTAGACGCTTGTATGAGCTTGTATGAGTGCTACAGTAGACGCTTGTATGAGTGCTACAGTAGACGCTTGTATGAGTGCTACAGTAGACGCTTGTATGAGCTTGTATGAAGGCTACAGTAGACGCTTGTATGAGTGGTACAGTAGATGCTTGTCTGAGCTTGTATGAGTGCTACATTAGACGCTTGTATGAGTGCTACAGTAGACGCTTGTATGAAGTCAGTTGCGTGGCTAGGGTCACATGTCGCACCCGCACACTTTTCGCCACACCTTTGTACAGTGGTAGCTGGACATACGAAAAAAATTTTTTGGATACGAGTTATCGAATAAGTTAAATCTTGCTTTGACATACGAGCTGTCGAATGAGCTAAATCTTGCTTTGACATACGAGCAATACTTGAGACACGAGTAACCGGACTAGCGTATAAAATAATTTGCCCACCTGAGTGTCGGCTGGCACAGAGCTGACCACACTATCCTTTCATATGCCGAGGTGATAAAAACGAGTGAACTCTACTTCACCTGCCCCATGGACCGTCAGCTCCAACTTGACAACCTGGTCGTCAATGACCTTGACCTTAACACAAGTCAAAAGTTTAACCGGAAACCGTACCCCCCACCACAGGCAACTGACGCACCTCCCCCCCGCATCCCCACCCCCTTCAACGAGGTTGACTGCCACTCACGGGCCGTACAAAACACCCTTCCCCCGGGCAAGTTTATCTTCCGCTATCTGAAACCACCGCACTAGGTTTCTGCACTGTCGCACTGACGTCACGGTCTAGCTGCTCCATTGTCTAGCTGGTCGCTTGGTTAAAAATAGATCTGGATTTTTTTTGTTCAGCTTTAAATAGAGGCTTGAGAAAAGATTGCGACGACTAGATCTAGCAGTAGTGCACAAACATTTCAAGACCGTCTTTGTTGTGCTGCTTGTCTTGGGTCGGCTTGTTGTTTGTCTTGGGCCTGCTTGTTGTTTGTCTTGGGCCGGCTTGTTGTTTGTCTTGGGCCGGCTTGTTGTTTGTCTTGGGCCGGCTTGTTGTTTGTCTTGGGCCGGCTTGTTGTTTGTCTTGGGCCGGCTTGTTGTTTGTCTTGGGCCGGCTTGTCTTGGGCCGGCTTGTTGTTTGTCTTGGGCCGGCTTGTTGTTTGTCTTGGGCCGGCTTGTCTTGGGCCGGCTTGTTGTTTGTCTTGAGCCGGCTTGTTGTTTGTCTTGGGCCGGCTTGTTGTTTGTCTTGGGCCGGCTTGTTGTTTGTCTTGGGCCGGCTAGTTGTTTGTCTTGGGCCGGCTTGTCTTGGGCCGGCTTGTTGTTTGTCTTGGGCCGGCTTGTCTTGGGCCGGCTTGTTGTTTGTCTTGGGCCGGCTTGTTGTTTGTCTTGGGCCGGCTTGTTGTTTGTCTTGGGCCGGCTTGTCTTGGGCCGGCTTGTCTTGGGCCGGCTTGTCTTGGGCCGGCTTGTTGTTTGTCTTGGGCCGGCTTGTTGTTTGTCTTGGGCCGGCTTGTTGTTTGTCTTGGGCCGGCTTGTTGTTTGTCTTGGGCCATAATGAAGCATTAAGTGTCAACATGTTATGCGCCATATGGCGTTACGTGTCAACATGTTATGCGCCATATGGCATTAAGTGTCAACATGTTATGCGCCATATGGCCCGTAGACTAAAGTTTCACCTACTTTGCTGCCATAGCATTTGCCCATCCAAAAACAAACAACAAGGCAGCAGTTGTTAGAGGGTTCCCCCTAGATGGGTTGATGTGCCGGGATATTGAGCCTCATCTGCCTGGGGACACCGCTTGTCATTTTTATACAGGGTGCAGTCATTCACTTACACTATTCATTCAGTCACTTTTATAGAATTTACAGTCAGTCCCTTTTATACCTGTACACTCAGTCACTTTTATACACTGTACACTAAGTCACTTTTATACCTATACATTCAGTCACTTTTATACACTGTACAGTCAGTCACTTTTATACACTGTACACTAAGTCACTTTTATACACTGTACTACCAGTCAACTGTCACCATATCTAAAAAAAAAAAAACTGCACACAAAAAATGCAGGGAAAAAAAAATCTGCAGAAAAAAAAAAACCAACATCACAAATAATTTAGCGACAATTTCTGCCATTAACTTGGAGGTATAAAATGTCAAACCTATCGCTCAAGCGGCGTATGACGTCAACGAAACAAATTCGTTTGAAGCATTGGATTCGGACAAGCGCAGAAGCCACACTATTTGTCGCCTCTGAAAAGTTAGAATAATTCTCGACTGTTTATGTTCTCCATTCTGGCATCGCAAATGTTATCTGGCACAAGAAATGTTATCTGAACTCATGAATTATTCAAGATGTTGAGATCATATTTTAAACCTGCCAGTTGGCCCCGCGGAACAGATTTGTCGAGTACGCTACATAACGTATATGCCAGATTTTTCAAGCAGTGCAATTTACGATTATTTTAATTGCCGAGAAACTTTTGACGTCGAAGCTTTTTAATTTGAATGGGTTCCATTCTCTGTAGCAGGTGGTTGGGGGATGGGTCGGTTTTGCTGTACTGCAAGGGGCTCGAGTTTTGGTCGATCTCTGATTTCAGTATTTGCTGATTAGGTTGTTGTTGTTTCTTTGGGGTTTTTTTTTTTTGGGGGGGGGGGGGTAGCTTTTAAAATCCTTTTTTATATTGTTGCATTTTTTGTGTGTGAAACTTTTTATATTCTCTCACTAGTTCTTTAAGGGGAGGGGGGGGGGGGTAATTAGCAACAAGCTAGACCCTGTCTGTTGCTGTACTCACATCTCCATTTGACCTCACCAACTTTCCAAGGTCAAGTCAGGGGGCGCCAAAATGGGTTGGAAAAATAAATTGAAAGGTCGAGGGGGGTGCAAATCGAAAGTTTGAGGGGGGGGGGTGCAAATCGAAATCTTGAGGGGGGGGGGTGCAAATCGAAAAGATTGTCCGATAGGTAATTATCACTATTGTCACTATAGGTAATTATCCAACGCTATTTTTGCTTTACAGATATTATATAAAATACGGGCTATTGAGAAAGTATGATTTGTTATATCTGAATGACTGTCATTAATGTCAATAACAAGATGCGTGAGTTTACAAACAGAATACAGGAGTTTTATGTTGGCACTTTCCCAAAAGTGAGTTTAATTTGAAGGGAATCAGCTTTGGTCAACATTGCTGTCTTGGTCAACTCTGCTGTCTTCTTTCAGTCAACATTGCTGTCTCGTCTTGGTCAATATTGCTGTCTTGGTCAACATTGCTGTCTTGTCTTGGTCAACATTGCTGTCTTGGTCAACATTGCTGTCTCGTCTTGGTCAACATTGCTGTCTTGGTCAACATTGCTGTCTTGTCCAGGTCAACATTGCTGTCTTGTCCAGGTCAACATTGCTGTCTTGGTCAACATTGCTGTCTTGTCCAGGTCAACATTGCTGTCTTGTCCAGGTCAACATTGCTGTCTTGGTCAACATTGCTGTCTTGTCCAGGTCAACATTGCTGTCTTGTCCAGGTCAACATTGCTGTCTTGGTCAACATTGCTGTCTTGGTCAACATTGCTGTCTTAGTCAACATTGCTGTCTTGTCGTAGTCAACATTGCTGTCTTGTCTTGGTCAACATTGCTGTCTTGTCTTGGTCAACATTGCTGTCTTCTTTTAGTCAATATTGCTGTCTTCTCTTGGTGTATAGTCTTACGGTGGACATGTTTATTTGCGTGGTCAAAAGTAAAATTATTTCTGTTTATTTGTATTGTGACAGGAAATGTAATGATGCGATGTGTGATGATGTGTGATGATGTGTGATGATGTATGATGACATGAGCGAATGGCGTGTCAACACGTTGACGCAGCAAAAATTACCTTCATCGAGTTTTGAGTGGAAATTACCATGGGAGGGTCAAAAGGTTAAGCCAATCTCTAATTAGGAAATCTTTCATGTTGTAGCCCATATAGCAAGGTGAAGGACGAGTTGTACCACTGTGACCTTTGGATGGCCTACGCATGCGCACGGGCAGCGTGTTGTCCAGCCTCGTGCTGGGTGTTGATATATTTTTATAAAACCTCGCCACGCCCCTCGCTGACGTCACAGAGCAACCATTGAGAGTATTTCAAATCTTGATGTAAGTGAGATAAGTCTTGTGCTGGAAGAATCGATGTAACCAAGTGCACTAGATGTAGCGTTGGCCGATTTAAGCAGGTGCACCAGAGGTAGCATTGACTGATGTAAGCAAGTGCACTAGACGTAGCGTTGGCTGATTTAAGCAGGTGCACTAGACGTAGCGTTAATTGACATAAGCAAGTGCCCTAGACGTAGCGTTAATTGATTTAAGCGCATTAAAACTGGCCAGGGTTGAGAGAATTGATTCAGCCAACCAGTTGTTCATTTGTTTGTTTGTTTGTTTGTTTGTGGGTGTGTGCGTGGTGCTATAGCTCAAATCCTTAACATGGTTATTTAAGTTATGGCCAACTTGGGTGAAGATATATCAACATACATGTACAAGATCTCACTCCCGCTTACCTGCGTGTGTTTGTTTGAAAACACAGATGGGGAATATTACGGGTGGGGGGGGGGGGGTTGATTTAATCATGGCGTCATAATTCAGGTTATGTGCATTAGTGTAAGTTCTGTTTGCGTGTATGTGTGTGTGTGTGTGTGTGTAGGTTTGTGTGTAATTACATTCTGTGTGTGCGTGTAGGTTTGGCGTGTAATTAGATTATGTGTGTGCATGTAGGTTTGGCGTGTGATTACATTCTCTGTGTGCGTGTGGATTCGGCGTGTAATTACATTATGTGTGTGCGTGTAGGTTTGGCGTGTTTCATTGCGTGAAATGCTGAACGCCCTCCGCTGATGAAGATAAACTGAAGCCACCGCCCCTTCCTTGTAAAGTTAGATAACGTGGGGTGTGTGTGTGTGGGGGGGAGGGGTAATCAGGTAAACAGTGCAAAGGGTAAACACGGCTCAGCGTGCATGAGGGGATACGTGGGTCAAATAGTAGCTGGATACGGTTAGCTGGAAGTCATAGTCAGGGTTAAGGAGATTGATCTCTGACCTTTGACCTCCGATCGTCTCGCTGCGCTGCGTCAACTGGGCTACACGAGTGGCAATTTCCTCACTGGTGACGTCACGGCTGTAGGATAAGTGGAGGGGAGGTGGTGGTTGCAGGAGTGAGGTGGGGGGGGGGGTCAAGTTATTATTTTTTTCAATCCTCCACTGTCGCAGTGACTGCATTACATGCCTACATTAAAAATAGATGGGTCTCGTCTCCCAACTAGCCTGAGCTAGCTCGGCCATGTTTTTTTTTATCTCTCCCTGGTTTGTGGGCAGTGGTTCTCAAATGTGGGCAGTGGTTCTCAAATGTGGGCAGTGGTTCTCTAATGTGAGCAGTGGTTCTCTAATGTGGGCAGTGGTTCTCAAATGTGGGCAGTGGTTCTCAAATGTGGGCAGTGGTTCTCAAATGTGGGCAGTGGTTCTCAAATGTGGGCAGTGGTTCTCTAATGTGGGCAGCGGTTCTCAAATGTGGGCAGTGGTTCTCAAATGTGGGCAGTGGTTCTCTAATGTGGGCAGCGGTTCTCAAATGTGGGCAGTGGTTCTCAAATGTGGGCAGTGGTTCTCTAATGTGGGCAGTGGTTCTCTAATGTGGGCAGCGGTTCTCAAATGTGGGCAGTGGTTCTCAAATGTGGGCAGTGGTTCTCAAATGTGGGCAGTGGTTCTCAAATGTGGGCAGTGGTTCTCAAATGTGGGCAG
The DNA here is from genome assembly GCF_028476545.2 of Physella acuta. NCBI lineage: Eukaryota > Metazoa > Mollusca > Gastropoda > Physidae > Physella > Physella acuta. The sequence continues at coordinate 786,364 of NW_026732400.1, forward strand.
TGGTTCTCAAATGTGGACAGTGGTTCTCTAATGTGGGCAGCGGTTCTCAAATGTGGGCAGTGGTTCTCAAATGTGGGCAGTGGTTCTCAAATGTGGGCAGTGGTTCTCAAATGTGGGCAGTGGTTCTCTAATGTGGGCAGTGGTTCTCTAATGTGGGCAGTGGTTCTCTAATGTGGGCAGTGGTTCTCTAATGTGGGCAGTGGTTCTCAAATGTGGGCAGTGGTTCTCTAATGTGGGCAGTGGTTCTCTAATGTGGGCAGTGGTTCTCTAATGTGGGCAGTGGTTCTCTAATGTGGGCAGTGGTTCTCTAATGTGGGCAGTGGTTCTCTAATGTGGGCAGTGGTTCTCAAATGTGGGCAGTGGTTCTCTAATGTGGGCAGTGGTTCTCTAATGTGGGCAGTGGTTCTCTAATGTGGGCAGTGGTTCTCTAATGTGGGCAGTGGTTCTCAAATGTGGGCAGTGGTTCTCTAATGTGGGCAGTGGTTCTCTAATGTGGGCAGTGGTTCTCTAATGTGGGCAGTGGTTCTCTAATGTGGGCAGTGGTTCTCTAATGTGGGCAGTGGTTCTCAAATGTGGGCAGTGGTTCTCTAATGTGGGCAGTGGTTCTCTAATGTGGGCAGTGGTTCTCTAATGTGGGCAGTGGTTCTCTAATGTGGGCAGTGGTTCTCTAATGTGGGCAGTGGTTCTCAAATGTGGGCAGTGGTTCTCTAATGTGGGCAGTGGTTCTCAAATGTGGGCAGTGGTTCTCTAATGTGGGCAGTGGTTCTCTAATGTGAGCAGTGGTTCTCTAATGTGGGCAGTGGTTCTCAAATGTGGGCAGTGGTTCTCAAATGTGAGCAGTGGTTCTCTAATGTGAGCAGTGGTTCTCAAATGTGGGCAGTGGTTCTCAAATGTGGGCAGTGGTTCTCTAATGTGGGCAGTGGTTCTCTAATGTGGGCAGTGGTTCTCAAATGTGGGCAGTGGTTCTCTAATGTGGGCAGTGGTTCTCTAATGTGGGCAGTGGTTCTCAAATGTGGGCAGTGGTTCTCAAATGTGGGCAGTGGTTCTCTAATGTGAGCAGTGGTTCTCTAATGTGAGCAGTGGTTCTCAAATGTGGGCAGTGGTTCTCAAATGTGGGCAGTGGTTCTCTAATGTGAGCAGTGGTTCTCTAATGTGAGCAGTGGTTCTCAAATGTGGGCAGTGGTTCTCTAATGTGAGCAGTGGTTCTCTAATGTGGGCAGTGGTTCTCTAATGTGAGCAGTGGTTCTCTAATGTGGGCAGTGGTTCTCAAATGTGGGCAGTGGTTCTCAAAGTGTAACCACTGAAGACTTGTGTATCTGACACATCTGTTGGTTATGTGCACACAAAGTCTCAGTCTCTTTAGCACATCATCTTCCCGTGTCTCCCACCCCCCCCCCCCCCAGAACCCCTGCACCTCCACTGTATACCCCCCCCCCAAAGAACCACTGAACCTCCGCTGAACCCCCCCCCCCCCAAGAATTCCTGCCATCCCCTCTCCCCCAAGAACCCCTGCACCTCCTCAGCACCGCCCTACATTTATATTCCCCCCCCCCCCCACCCCCATCACCGCCCTACATATAATGACCCACTTGTTGAACCTACCGAGAGATTTGTGAATGAGGCGAGGAAAAAAAAAAAATCTTTCACGCGCTCTAGTTTTTTGGTGCGAACGTACACGAAGCCCAACAACCACTGATTAGGCTCCAGGATTTTACGGAGGAATCTTTTTTCTGATGTGGAATTATAGTAAGGTCAGATTGAATGAATAGTGTTGTGGCATTTGTTTTGTTTTGTTTTTTTGCTGGAGTGGACGGGTCGCTCTATTCTTGTGGTAGTTGTTTTTACGGTAGGTTTAAATAGTTGTTTTTGTGTGTATGATTAGCTGGTTGTTATACTGAAGGACTATATACTCGTTTTAATATAGGAATGTGCAGTTGTTTTATTATAGGAGTGTGCAGTTGTTTTATAATAGGTGTGTGCAGTTGTTTTATTATAGGTGCGTGCAGTTGTTTTATTATAGGTGTGTGCAGTTGTTTTATTATAGGTGTGTGCAGTTGTTTTATTATAGGAGTGTGCAGTTGTTTTATTATAGGAGTGTGCAGTTGTTTTATTATAGGTGTGTGCAGTTGTTTTATTATAGGTGTGTGCAGTTGTTTTATTATAGGTGTGTGCAGTTGTTTTATTATAGGTGTGTGCAGTTGTTTTATTATAGGTGTGTGCAGTTGTTTTATAATAGGTGTGTGCAGTTGTTTTATAATAGGTGTGTGCAGTTGTTTTATTATAGGTGTGTGCAGTTGTTTATATAGGTGTGGGCAGTTGTTTTATTATAGGTGTGTGCAGTTGTTTTATTATAGGTGTGTGCAGTTGTTTATATAGGTGTACGCTGTTATTTTATTATAGGTGTGTGCAGTTGGTTTATTATAGGACGAGATTGTCATTCCACTTTAGGCCTAAGTTTTTCTTGTAGTAAAATAGATTTTGTGACCAAGTCATTTGTTTTCAGTAGCTGGAACTACCATTAGGATACCAATAAATCCATGTGTTTAGAGTAGCTGGAGTTACCTTTAAGATACCAATAAACCCATTTGTTTAGCTGGAGTTACCTTTAAGATACCAATAAACCTATTTGTTTAGCTCGAGTTACCTTTAGGATACCAATAAACCCATTTGTTTAGCTGGAGTTACCTTTAAGATACCAATAAATCCATTTGTTTAGCTGGAGTTACCTTTAGGATACCTATAAACTTATTTGTTTAGCTGGAGTTACCTTTAAGATACCAATAAACTTATTTGTTTAGCTGGAGTTACCTTTAAAATACCAATAAACCTATTTGTTTAGCTGGAGTTACCTTTAAGATACCAATAAACTTATTTGTTTAGCTGGAGTTACCTTTAAGATACCAATAAACCTATTTGTTTAGCTGGAGTTACCTTTAGGATACCAATAAACCTATTTGTTTAGCCGGAGTTACCTTTAATATACCAATAAACTTATTTGTTTAGCTGGAGTTACCTTTAAGATACCAATTACAGTAGGATTGAGTTACCTTAAAGATACCAATAAACCTATTTGTTTAGCTGGAGTTACCTTTAAGATACCAATAAACCTATTTGTTTAGCTGGAGTTACTTTTAGGATACCAATTACAGTAGGATTGAGTTACCTTAAAGATACCAATAAACCTATTTGTTTAGCTCGAGTTACCTTTAGGATACCAATAAACCCATTTGTTTAGCTGGAGTTACCTTTAAGATACCAATAAATCCATTTGTTTAGCTGGAGTTACCTTTAGGATACCTATAAACTTATTTGTTTAGCTGGAGTTACCTTTAAGATACCAATAAACTTATTTGTTTAGCTGGAGTTACCTTTAAGATACCAATAAACCTATTTGTTTAGCTGGAGTTACCTTTAGGATACCAATAAACCTATTTGTTTAGCCGGAGTTACCTTTAATATACCAATAAACTTATTTGTTTAGCTGGAGTTACCTTTAAGATACCAATTACAGTAGGATAGTAGTATATTAGGTCGCTTTTGGACCGCATTTTTGGCGGAGGAGCGGATGGGGAGGAGCAATGACATACAGTAAAATACTCGGGCGCGGGATGCGCAATGACATATAGCAAAATACTCCCAGCCTGGCGCATCGGGATGGGGAGGAGTGTACGCCAACTGCCGGAGGAGCGGATGCGGATGCGCAAAGACATATAGTAAAATACTACGCCAACTGGTGTTGGCGGAGGAGTGAAGGGTGAGTCACCTTTTGGTGACCTTGTGACGTAATCATTGACCTTGTGACGTAATTAGTGACTTTGTGACGTAATTAGTGACTTTGTGACGTCATCACTGACCTAGTTACGTAATTTTAATGCGTTTTTAATTAGTTTTAATTTAATTTTTAAATTTTAATTAGTTTTTTAATTAGTTACGTAATTTAATTACTTTGTTTGTGTTTTGTTTGTTTAATTTGTTTGTTTACTTGTTGTTTAATTTAATTACTTTGTTTATATTGTGTAATTTTTATTAACGAGTTACGTAATTTGATTATTTGTTTACTTTTTAATTATTTTTATTTTGTTTATTTTTAATTTAATTTTATTTTATAATTAGTTAAATTATTATTAACTAGTTACGTAATTTGATTTTAATTACTTTTGTTTATTTATTTATTTGATATATTTCTTTTCTTTGTTGTTTAATGTTGTTTATTTATTTGAATGTATGTATGTTTTAAATAAAAGACTAACACTAGCATGTACTAGAACAGTCTTTGTATAGGGACCATTCTCCAACACAACGAACGTTACAAAAATAGAACATCCGTTAAAGATAACGATCAGCCACAGCTGTTACGTATCGACCCGCCCGCGAAGTTTTCTCACCGCTGCCCGTTTTAATGGGAATGTATTGATCGCAGCCGCTGGCCCATCACACCTAATTAAATTTTGTTATGCTTCACCGAGTTTCCCCGCTCGATTTGACGGGTCATGGTGATTTATGTGGGTTCGCGAAGCGATCCCACCGGGGGGTATGGTAATTAACGACGTACATTAAGTGGCTTTCCGCGAAGTACTTAGGTCATTATGCAACAGATGTTGTGCGACAGCTGGTGGTGTAATTACGCTGAGCAATCGTATAAATGTCCGCGAAAATTGTGTTCTAATCACTTCAACTTCGGACTTCACACCAAGCTTCACCGCGACTTGTCCAGCCTGCGACCTCTGTTGACTCCTGAGACTAACCCACGCCCGCTTTACCAACCATCACATCCACCTAACCCTACACGGACCACCTCTTTTGTGCGTGTTTATTCTATTAAAGGTAAGGTTAATATTACTTTTGTTTTAAGAGAGCTAACCCCATTAAAATCAAAACTTATTAAATAAGTAGTCACAGGTATTTACATTAATTTTGTATCATACACCGAGGTAAGGTTAATATTACTTTTGTGTTAAGGGCGCTAACCCCATTAAAATTCCTTTTAATTAATTAATTTACATTTTGTATCGTACACCGAGGTAAGGTTAATAGTACGGATTGTTTTAAGGGAACTAACCCCATTAAAATACCCTTTAAATAAATATGTATCTAAATAAGTAGTCACATATATTCCTTTTTAGTGTACAACCGACCAAACAAGACAACCAGTGAGCTACCTATCCATCCCTGAGGCATCCACTGAACCAAACGTTCCAACTACAACCAACTACACCACTTTGGATCTCCACATACAGTTAACTACACGTTCAGCTTAGACGTTCAAACCCATAGGTACGTTTCATTTTTTAATTTTGTTTTAAGTATGTATTTTATTTCATGTATTTTATTTTATGTAATTCTTTTTATTCTACAGCCAGCGACCTACCCAAGCATCCGACTACTAGACACATCGTCAATAATGGAAGCCGCCCAACCTACCACCCACCAAGCCATGACCCGTTTCACATGTGAGATCTGCAACCGACTGTTCACTCGCAAAGACGCTTTGACAAGACATCACGACTCTGCACACGGACGACAAAGACATCCCTGCACAACATGCGGGAAAGTATTTACACTACTTTCGAATTTATCAAGACACTTTAAGAAAGCACACAACAACCAAACATCACCGACCGACACCCCATCAGCAACCAACAGACAAACACACCAACCCACATTAGTGACCGACACACATACTATCCAACTCCCAACAGCGAGCCAAACAGCTCGTACCGCGACCAACACTAGCCCCTTAAAACGACATACGACGTATGACGATATAGCAAACAACAAACGCGTAAAGACTAACAACGACAGTACCATTTATTCAGACACCGCTATTTTTCCTGTAGACGAACTTAGGGGAGATGCAGTAGACTTACACATGACCACAGACAAAGCTTCACCTACATGCCTTCTTACACACATTCCCGACTTTATTAAACATAATCACGCCATCAACATGTTACAACAGGATTCACATTCCAAACCCTACACAGACAATTTCTCGTTTTTTAGATGTTTAGCCACACATTTAGGGTCACCCTTAAAAGGTCTTAGAAAACCAACATTAAAACTCGCGAAACAGTGGCAAGCGCATCAAGGTCTCGGGACCTTGGATAATTTTAGCGGGGTTAGGTTGGTCGAAATTCCCCTCTTAGAGTCCTGTTTTAGTGTAAATATTGAGATTTTTGAATTTGACGAAAACCAGATCCTTTCTCCGAAACTTAGAAGTAGTGATAGGTTTAGGGAGACTGTATATCTTTTATTTTTTCAAAATCAGTTTATGTACATTAATAATATAGGTGGGGCGGGTCACGCTTTCGCATGTTCTGTGTGTAACAAATTATGGCCCACCGTTCAACAAATGAACAGACACGCGAAAGGGTGTAATGGGGGGAAACCCGTAGATAGGTATAAGGGAGGGGTTTATCAGACACAGCAAACAATCTGGGAGTTTTTAGCGTCCTATGGGTTAGATGTAGATAGTAACTTTGTTTATCCCTTCCGAGCAACTTACGATTTCGAATGCTATTTCGACCATACCGAGTTACCCACGTTAGGTAGAGTTACAAAAAGCGTTGCCAAACACGTGCCTTTGTCTTGCTCTGTCGCCTCAAACGTAGATGGGTTCGTCGAACCCATCTGTTTTATTTCGACTGGTGACCCTCAAGAATTAGTGACTAGAGTTATTGACAGACTCCACATAATCGCCGAGGCAGCTTATGGAATTTTGAAAAAACAGTTCGAGCCTGTTTTTAAGCAAATCAGGAAGTTATTTCCACCTAAAGCTAGGGGTAGTGATAATAAGTCGAACGACAAAGGGTTTGATAGGTTTCTTAGCGGTAGATTAGACGAGTATTTGCGACAAATGCCGGTTATAGGGTTTAATTCAGGAAAATATGATATAAATCTCGTTAAGCCGTATTTTATTCAGTACTTTTTAGCTTATTCAAACACAGAAGAGGGGTTAGAGGAGGGACCTAGAGCTAGTTGTAACGATGATGAAGACGACGTAGAAGATAAACAAACACCGTTTAAATATGTAGTTAAAAGAAATAATAATTTTATGTGTATATCAACAAATAAATTAAAGTTCTTAGATATAGTTAATTATCTAGCACCAGGGTTTAGCTATAGTAAATACCTCGCCGCATATAATGTTAAAGAGACCAAGGGATTTTTTCCGTACGAATATGTCAAAAATTTAGCCGTCTTAGATGAAACGTCTTTACCTCCGCATTCGGCCTTTTTTTCATCATTAAAAAATTGTAACATTTCAGACGAGGAGTACGCGACGTGTAGCCAAATTTGGGTAGAGAAGGGGATGCAAACGTTTAAAGATTATCTTATTTGGTATAACAATATCGATGTAAAACCGTTTATCGAAGCGCTCGAGCAGCAAACTAATTTTTACAAAAATTTAGGGGTTGCTATTTTTAAAGACGCGATTTCTGTCCCGGGGGTAACCTTAAAATACTTATTCAAAACACTTCCCGAAAACGTTTCTTTTTCTTTGTGTTCCGAGCGCGAATCAGAGTTACATAAAACAATCCGAAATAATATCGTAGGGGGCCCCTCCATTATTTTTCATAGACATCACGAAAAGGGTGAAACGTTCATTAGGGGGAATAGTAAAAAGGTGGTACAGGCAATTAAGGGGTACGATGCGAACGCGCTTTATTTATGGTCTTTAATGCAAAAAATGCCGACGGGATTTCCGATTATTAGAAATAGTGAGGAGGGGTTTAGACCGCGTAAAACGAATCATTACGGGGAACAGGCTTTTCAGTGGTTATCGTGGGTTTCAAAAACAAAGGGGGTAACTTTAAAAACCGCGTTTAACGGGGGCGAAGTTAGCTTAGGATCTCGCCATATAAGAGTAGACGGGTGGGACGCGAACACTCGAACCGTTTATCAGTTCCATGGCTGCCTCTTTCATGGACACCCTGACTGCCCTTTAACTAAAGACAGAACAGTAAACCCCATTAGTAACAGACCCTTGACTGAGTTATTTAAAAAGACAAACGAAATTACGAAGTACCTTACCGAGACTGTTGACGTTAAAGTCGTAGAAATGTGGGAATGTGAGTGGGGGAACCAGAAAAAAATGAACCCAACTATTAAAGACTATTTAAACTCTATTGACAAATCACAAAAGACACCGACACCGACCTATGGTAAGAAATGGCCCCTGACTGAAAAACAGATCATCGATTCTGTTTTAGACGACTCGTGTTTTGGACTGATAGAATGCGACATTAAAGTACCGGATAGTTTAAGAGAACATTTTAGTGAGATGACACCTATTTTTAAAAATACGGACGTTACGCGCGATGACATCGGACCGTTTATGAGACAATACGCGATCGATAACAACTTATTAACTAGCGGTAGACGGACTTTAATCGGTAGCTTTACAGGGGAGAAAATTTTATTAGCGACCCCCCTTTTAAAGTGGTATTTAAATCATGGGTTGGTAGTCAGTAAAATTTATCAAGTCGTTGAATATAATCCGGTTTCCTGTTTTAAGACATTTGGGGATACAGTTTCAGATGCTCGAAGAAAGGGGGACATAGACGACAAATACGCAATAACTAGTGAAACAATGAAATTGTTAGGAAACGCGGCATACGGTAAAACTTTGACGGATAAAACACGACATGCGGACATGACCTACTGTAGTGATAGGGATATAGGGGATTGTATTAATAATCCGCGATTTAAAAAAATGACAAAACTTACCGACGCTGTTTACGAAGTAGAAACGTTAAAAAAGAAGATAGTTTGGGATCTCCCTCTTCAGATAGGCTTTTTCGTTTATCAGTACGCGAAACTTAGGATGTTAGAATTTTATTATGACTTTATAGACAAATATATAGATAGAACCGACTTTCAGCTATGTGAGATGGACACGGACAGTTTATACTTAGCCCTAAGTACCGATGACTTGTTAAAAGCCGTTAGACCGGGACTAGAACACGAGTTTTTTGACATTTACGACAAATGGTTCCCCTCAGAAGTATGCGACTCACATAGACCACAATTTATAAGCGGCAAAGGCACGGTAGATAGTCATTGTCTGGGGTGTAGGGCTAGGAAAATTTATGAAAAAAGAACACCGGGGTTGTTTAAGCTAGAATATGAAGGGGATGGGATGGTATCTTTATGTAGTAAGACGTACCACTGTTTTGGCGAGTATAATAAAACATCAACCAAAGGATTATCTAAAAATCACAACACACTAGGCAAAGAATCTTTCATGCAGGTCCTCACAACAAAGGAACCAAGTGGTGGGACAAACACAGGGTTCAGAGCATACAACACGGGGATATACACTTACACCCAACACAGAAACTCACTTTCTTACTTTTACATTAAAAGACAAGTAGACGCAGACAATGTCACAACATCTCCCCTAGACATATAAGACCCTTTAGTTTACCAACCATGACTTTAACGAGACTTTAATGTAAATATGTAAATAAGACAGAACCATGACGGTATGCTGATGGGGTTGTTTTTATTCAATAAAAACTTATGATATAAACGATCTTTTTTAAATTTTTGATGTGAGTTATTGTTTTGTTACTTGTCCCTGAAAGTTATGTAACTCGGTATCCTGTATAAGAGGCATGACTGAAATCAAAATCAACCATTTAAAATACTGGATCCGAGTTGGAAACCGCTCTTTACGGCATTGATCGGTAGCCCACCCAGGTGTGGTAAAACAGTATTCAGGGAATACTATAAACACCGCAGTATAAGAACCCTATACCATGTCCGGTGAATGTTTTTGTCTTCAGTGCTGTGGATGGGATTCCCGTGAGAGCACGGGAATGTCGGATCAAACGGAAACGGGTCTTGATATTGGACCAGATGAAGTGAGATTGTATCCTGTACAGATGATCAATACCTTTCATGAGACTAATCAAGGGGAGATGAATCTAGGTTATGAGAGAGTGTTTGTACAGCGACCTATAGGTGGAACCTTTATTGAGCCCCTTGATGAGACACCACCACCACCCAACCCATCTTCTGACAGGGACAGTGACATCAGGTTCCATGATGAGGAGGAAAGGTTGCAAACATTTTCGGGGTGTTGGTCCGACGTCTACCCGGTCGACCCTATCAGTTTGGCTAAAAATGGTTTTATCTTCATTGGACCTGGTGACCTTGTCAAGTGTATTTTCTGTTTGAATACGTTGATGGGTTGGGAAACGGGTGATGTGGTAGAAGAAGAACATCGACGCTATTATCCAGACTGTCCTTTTGTACGGGCTGCACATACACACACACACACACACACACACACAATCAGGAGTTGTTTTAAGTAAATAAAATTTTTATATACATTTAAATGCTCTTTTGTGATTAATTGTAATAGCTGATTAAAAGGTGTGACAACTTTCCCATCCAACTTTGAAATCCTACGCAGTCAAAACATCGGTGTAAGTTATACACCGCAAACGTAACTTTTTCACTCAAACCAAAAAGCTCTCACATACACACACACACACACACACACACACACACCATCACAAAACGAACTGGTAAAGACAAAAACAATATTACATCGGGAAAACTTCACCGACCCTAGTATAAATTCTATCCGCAACAACTCCAAGACATGAATGGACAGAGTTTGAAACAGGCCTCGGTGAAAACTTCACCGACCTTAGTATGAACTCGACTGTCAACAATTCCTAAACATACATGTAACAACTTTGAAACCTACCTAGGTGAAAACTTCACCGACGCTAGTATACATTCTACCCACAACAATTCCAAGAACATGTATGTACCAACATGCCTCGGTGTTAACAAAACTCCCTCGACTCTAGTGTAAACTCTACCCCTAACAATTCCTAAACATACATGGTCTAGCTTCGAACCCTGCCTCGGTGAAAACTTCACCGACCCTAGTATAGACTCTACACCAACCCCTTCCAAAACATCGTGTACCAACATCACTCGGTGAAAACTTCATCGAGCCTAGTATGAACACGGCCCACCCCAATTCCTAAAACATGCCTGTATCAACTTTGTAACCTGCCTCGGTGAAAACTTCACCGACCCTAGTTTGAAACCTACCAACTCCAAAGCATGCATGTAACAACTTTGAACCAAGCCATGGTGAAACCAAAACCATACCACCCTAGTATAAACTCTACACCTAGCAATTCTTAAACATGTATGGTTCGAGTTCAAAACCAACCTCGGTGAAAACTTCACCGACCCTCGTATAAACTCTACACCTAGTAATTCTTAAACATGTATGGTTCGAGTTCAAAACCAACCTCAGTGAAAACTTCACCGACCCTCGTATAAACTCTACACCAACCAACAACAAAACATTGCCTCGGTGAAAACCAAAAACCTATGATACTGTCCGTATAACTGTTAGTGAAAAGCACGGGATCCAACCGGGGGGAAAAAACCGATTAACGTGGTAACAGATGTTCCCACACTTAACGCTGGCTTCGCGGAGAGACACTTAATGTACGTCGTTAATTATCATACCCCCTGCTGTGTTCGTTTCGGCGAACAACACATAAATCACCATGACCCGTCAAATCGAGCGGGGAAACTCGGTGAAGCATAACAAAATTTAATTAGGTGTGATGGGCCAGCGGCTGCGATCAATACATTCCCATTAAAACGGGCAGCGGTGAGAAAACTTCGCGGGCGGGTCGATACGTAACAGCTGTGGCTGATCGTTATCTTTAATGGATGTTCTATTTTTGTAACGTTCGTTGTGTTGGAGAATGGTCCCTATACAAAGACTGTTCTAGTACATGCTAGTGTTAGTCTTTTATTTAAAACATACATACATTCAAATAAATAAACAACATTAAACAACAAAGAAAAGAAATATATCAAATAAATAAATAAACAAAAGTAATTAAAATCAAATTACGTAACTAGTTAATAATAATTTAACTAATTATAAAATAAAATAAAATTAAAAATAAACAAAATAAAAATAATTAAAAAGTAAACAAATAATCAAATTACGTAACTCGTTAATAAAAATTACACAATATAAACAAAGTAATTAAATTAAACAACAAGTAAACAAACAAATTAAACAAACAAAACACAAACAAAGTAATTAAATTACGTAACTAATTAAAAAACTAATTAAAATTTAAAAATTAAATTAAAACTAATTAAAAACGCATTAAAATTACGTAACTAGGTCAGTGATGACGTCACAAAGTCACTAATTACGTCACAAAGTCACTAATTACGTCACAAGGTCAATGATTACGTCACAAGGTCACCAAAAGGTGACTCACCCTTCACTCCTCCGCCAACACCAGTTGGCGTAGTATTTTACTATATGTCTTTGCGCATCCGCATCCGCTCCTCCGGCAGTTGGCGTACACTCCTCCCCATCCCGATGCGCCAGGCTGGGAGTATTTTGCTATATGTCATTGCGCATCCCGCGCATCCTGCTCCCGAGTATTTTACTATATGTCATTGCTCCTCCCCATCCGCTCCTCCGCCAAAAATGCGGTCCAAAAGCGACCTAATATACTACTTAGGATTGAGTTACCTTAAAGATACCAATAAACCTATTTGTTTAGCTGGAGTTACCTTTAAGATACCAATAAACCTATTTGTTTAGCTGGAGTTACCTTTAGGATACCAATTACAGTAGGATTGAGTTACCTTAAAGATACCAATAAACCTATTTGTTTAGCTGGAGTTACCTTTAAGATACCAATAAACCAATGACTCGAGACGGTAGTGCCGTCTGTTCTGTAGAGCCGCTATTTTTTTTACCTGGCAGTGGAAGCTACTGGAAGCCTGTGAACAGGTGAACCCTGTGTGACGTCACACGACCCCTATCAATAAATCACCTATTGGCTTATCGATGACCTGGTTCTAATTGGGTCATTATTGTCTCGCCATGCCGGTCTGGTCGATTAACTAGGTCAATTGTGCTGGATGCCATAGTGTGAGCTTAATTTTGGACACACAGAAGGTTGTGATCTAAATCATATATTGAGAGCTTAATTGTTGACATAATGTGGGAGCTTAGTTGAAATATTGAGTGCATTGTGAGTTTAATCTACACCATTTCTGTTGGATCTAGGTGAAGTTGATTCAGAATTTTAGCTAAATGTTAAATTTCGTGTTGATTGCTAATGCAATAAATTATCTTAAAGGCCAGCTAAAATATTTTATCCTAGAAAAATGTACTCATTACGTTTTAAGAATGCCAGTGCATCTTTTTTTTTTAGCAAGCTAAATACGCTGTAATTAAAGTTGGGCATTATGTATTTTTTAGCAAGCTAAATACGCTTTAATTAAAGTTGGGCATTATGTATTTTTTAGCAAGCTAAATACGCTTTAATTAAAGTTGCGCATCATGTATGATTTTATTGTAAAGTTTGACTTTACGAAACGGCCCCGTGTTAATGTAGTGGTGTTATTTATCAATAAGTCGTATTGAAAAATATGTCGGCCTACAAGATTAGATTAAGCTCATATATCTGCTCTAAAGTCATCTTTGTGTCACAATGTTGTAGTCATACAGGTGGAGTTGATGGGTTAAAAGATCTAATGGTAAAAGAAAGGTGCAAATGTCTGAACAGCTTACGGCAAAGTGTTGGGGGGGGGGGGGGGGGGGGGGTAAAAGTGGAGGTAGAGCTACGGATGACGTAATGAAAAGCTTTCATGATCCCTCATCAGCCCTCTCCGGATTATAATTTATGCTAACGCTAATGTTGTGACGTCATGCCTCTCCTGATTATAATTTATGCTAACGCTACGGTGGTGACGTCATGCCTCTGATCAGAAGGTGAACGCTAATTTGAAACACTTGAGCAAATCTGCTCAGGGTTGTGTGAATGTGTGTGTGTGAATGTGTGTGTGTGGATGTGTGTGTGTAACCAGTAGGGTGTGAGTTACATAACCTCTGACGTCACTTCTGGTCAGGTTTTTAACTGACGACTGCTTGTGTGGGTCGTTCGCTCTTTGAATTCTGCGAAAGGGGAAAATATCCATCATGTGGTTAAGATGTGGGTGTTGTGTGGTTACGGTGTGGGTGTTGTGTGGTTTGTGTGGATACAATTAAAGCATTGTGGTAATTGTGTTAGTAGTCCAAAATGGTGAGGCGCTTCAGGTGTGTACAACTTTTCTACATGTGTACATTTTTCAGTTTGTACAACATTCTGTGATTTGTACCTTTTTTTTTGTCTGGTACAATACTGGATTTGAACGTTTGTAGATTTACACAAAATTTAACGATGTGTACGCTACTACATTCATTCGGCATTTCTAGTTTTCTTACAATGTTTCTAGATTCGTACGTTTTAAGCTTTGTACAACATTTCAAGTTGTATACAACATTTCAAGTTGTGTACAACATTTCAAGTTGTGTACAACATTTCAAGTTTTGTATAAGATTTCAAGTTGTATACAACATTTCAAGTTGTATACAACATTTCAAGTTGTGTACAAAATTTCAACATCAAGTTGTGTACAACATTTCAAGTTGTGTACAAAATTTCAACATCAAGTTGTGTACAACATTTCAAGTTGTGTACAAAATTTCAACATCAAGTTGTGTACAACATTTCAAGTTGTGTACAAAATTTCAACATCAAGTTGTGTACAACATTTCAACATCAAGTTGTGTACAATATTTCAAGTAGTGTACAGTATCTGTTCTCCCTTACCTCACGACACCTGTAAACCTAACTTAAAACCAGAACTCAAAAATCTGATGGCTGTTTGCTGTATTAAATGTTGACCTGCGCGCACCAAACCACCTCGATCGTGTGTGTGTGTGTACCAGCTCGTTCGTGTGTTCTTGTATGCAAGTGTGTGTGTCTAAGTGTACCTGTGTGTGTGTGTGTGTTCGTGTGTTCCTATTCGTATGTGTGCTAGTGTTCGTTTTCATGTGTTTGTGTGCGTGTCCGTGGTATACGTGCATGCGTGTGCCCCCTATCAGATAAACACATTTACAACACTGTGTTGGGAATCAAAGTCTACCACAGCCTTCTCCAAGTTAGACAAAACCGACTAGCATGTCGTCATGATTAGACTGTGAACGTGAGAGTAGACAGATTTTTAGCAGTTTTAAGTTGCCCCTAATTCATTAAACATATATCCTTTAATTATTCACAGAATTCGTTAGTTCACACATTGATCAAATCTATCTCCGTTAGTGTCTTAGTAACATTTTTTAAAAAATTTCCTGAAAGCTTTTCAACCGAGTGAATCGTCCGCTCCGTTCCACCCGTCGCGTTCTTTTCATCACTAGAGTTACCGTTCTTGATATTCTCCTTGTTGCCTTTATTAGGGGACTTTATACTGATGCGGTGAATTTGTTATAAGTCTTCACACTGCGCACGTTAATATCTGACAGGGAAAAAAAAGTTCCACGAATGTTGGATTAAAACTGTAGACTTTATCCGACTCAGTGTGTGTTCATTATGTCGGATGTGTGAAAACCCGGACTTTGACTGAGTGTGTTCATTATGTCGGATGTGTGAAAACCCGGACTTTGACTGAGTGTGTTCATTATGTCGACCAACGCCAGTCGGACTGTAGTGGACGCGGGGACCAATTCTCGCACAGGTGCGCGATCTGACGCGAAGGTCGACTCGCTGCGTCACTCGTCTTGGAGTCTCTCCCCTCCCCCCTCACCGGACATGAAAAGATCCGAGTCGAAGAAAAGTGACGACGACGACGATGATATTTTCGATGTCGGCGTCAGCCCAGGGGCGTCAGCGGCGTCACCGAAAGCTCCCACCAACAACGTCGTCCGGCGTCACGTGAAGCAGCGTCTGTCGGACGACGGCTCGTCCTGCACGGTGAAGAGCTCCTCCCTGGCCTCCATCAGCGAGGAGGAGGTGCTGAGCATGTTGGAGACGCTGGGGGAGCGGGAGATCATGTCTGCCATGCCGCCCTGCGACTGTGACGAGTGTCTGCTGCAGGACCCTCAGCCCGAGACCCCCGGCCTCAAGAAGCTGCTCAAGCGGGTAAGTTGCTCTGGTCTCCCGTCGCTGTCCTGTGTTTGCCCAGTGCTGTCCCAGTTGCTGTCCTGTGTTTGTCCAGCTGCTGTCCTATGTTTGTCCAGTTGCTGTCCGGTGTTTGTCCAGTTGCTGTCCTGTGTTTGTCCAGTGCTGTCCCATTTGCTGTCCAGTGTTTGTCCAGTGCTGTCCTGTGTTTGTCCAGTGCTGTCCTGTGTTTGTCCAGTGCTGTCCCATTTGCTGTCCTGTGTTTGTCCAGTGATGTCCCAGTTGCTGTCCAGTGTTTGTCCAGTGCTGTCCTGTGTTTGTCCAGTGCTGTCCTGTGTTTGTCCAGTGCTGTCCTGTGTTTGTCCAGTTGCTGTCCTGTGTTTGTCCAGTTGCTGTCCTGTGTTTGTCCAGTGCTGTCCCAGTTGCTGTCCTGTGTTTGTCCAGTAGCTGTCCTGTGTTTGTCCAGTTGCTGTCCTGTGTTTGTCCAGTGATGTCCCAGTTGCTGTACTGTGTTTGTCCAGTTGCTGTCCTGTGTTTGTCCAGTTGCTGTCCTGTGTTTGTCCAGTTGCTGTCCTGTGTTTGTCCAGTTACTGTCCTGTGTTTGTCCAGTTGCTGTCCTGTGTTTGTCCAGTTGCTGTCCTGTGTTTGTCCAGTTGCTGTTCTGTGTTTGTCCAGTTACTGTCCTGTGTTTGTCCAGTTGCTGTCCTGTGTTTGTCCAGTTGCTGTCCTGTGTTTGTCCAGTTGCTGTTCTGTGTTTGTCCAGTTACTGTCCTGTGTTTGTCCAGTTGCTGTCCTGTGTTTGTCCAGTTGCTGTCCTGTGTTTGTCCAGTTGCTGTTCTGTGTTTGTCCAGTTACTGTCCTGTGTTTGTCCAGTTGCTGTCCTGTGTTTGTCAAGTTGCTGTCCGGTGTTTGTCCAGTTGCTGTCCTGTGTTTGTCCAGTTGCTGTCCTGTGTTTGTCCAGTTGCTGTCCTGTGTTTGTCCAGCTGCTGTCCAGTGTTTGTCCAGTTGCCTTCCTGTGTTTGTCCATTAGCTGTCCAGTCGAGTGTTTTGTCCAGTCCACCTGACGGACTACCCAAAGCACTCATACAGGCTGATTGTGTTTTCTCTTTACCAACTCATAAAAAAGTCTTGCTAGGTCGAGAAACAGGCTGAAGTTTTTTTTGTCCAAGTCATATTTCGGCTATTTCCACTGTTTATTTGTCGTTTGTTCCACATCGGTGTCTTTTACCCAAATACTTGTCTTTTTTCCGTATACTATTTTTTTATCAATACTTGCCTTCTCTTCCCTCTCCCCCCCCCCCCCCAGACACACATACTCCCGTCTACTAATATTTTTATTAATACCTGCATTTCCCCTGTACAGTGTATAGGCCTACTTCTTTTGCCCCTTTACATTGCAACCTTACTCCCATTTTTTTTAAAAACTAAAAAGCCTTTAGACTATATAGCCTTTAATTTATAGGCAAAGGCTCTAGTTATGCTTCTAACACAGTACTGTACTTGTGATTGTTATTCCCCAACAATGTGATCGAACATTCAAAAAATAGTTATGGCTGTTGTTTTTTGAAAGGACGAAACCACATTATGTTAGCTGACTCAGCATTTGTTTCGCTGGTCTTAAATACCTTACTCCTGTCTCACTCGGAAAGTTAAGGTTATATATGTACGTACTCACATAATCCCACACCTGTACGTACTCACACAATACCACACCTGTACGTACTCACACAATCCCACACCTGTACTCACACAATCCCACACCTGTTAGTACTCACACAATCCCACAACTGTACATGTACGTGCTCACACAATCCCACACTTGTAGATGTACTTACTCACACAATCCCACACATGTACGTGTACGTACTTACACAATCCCACACCTGTACGTACTTACACAATCCCACACCTGTACGTACTTACACAATCCCACACCTGTACGTACTTACACAATCCCACACCTGTACGTACTTACACAATCCCACACCTGTACGTACTCACACAATCCCACACCTGTACATGTACGTACTCACACAATCCCACACCTGTACATGTACGTACTCACACAATCCCACACATGTACGTACTCACACAACCCCACACCTGTACGTACTCACACAATCCCACACCTGTTTTCGCTTCAAAACAACAGCACTATATAAAAAATGACATATCAAACGGAAACCGCAATAAATAAAACGTGAAACAGACATAAAAGAAACCCACGTTTACTTCATATAAATCATAACGAACACGAACTTCATCAACGATCACAATTAATAACACGCAATTGATAAATCTCAACTGGTAAAGTTAAATGGTACATTCACTTTAGCTTCAGACAGTAACAATAGTTCATGACAAACTGAGCACACTTTAAACACTTGTAATAAAATCTAGCGAGGAAGAATTTACGATTTTTTAAAAAACCCTATCACCTCTTCCATTCACAATCCAATAATCAAACAATTAAAAACTGACTTTAAAACCTAATTCTACCGACACTTTAGTTTTCCTTTTCAGTGTAAATATTTTAATTTTTAAAAAGGTTTCGAATAGAATAATTTTAGACGAAAACGTGTAATATTAAAGGGAGAGTATCCTACCTAACCTAGTAGTATAAACATTATCGTTGTTATGTCCCTTGAATTAATCCCTTCTTTACATTAAAACTAAGGAATGTACTCACACAATCCCACACCTGTACATGTACGTACTCATCAATTAATCTAATAAGATAAATATGTTTAACTACAGATTTAGCATTAGGACCAGTGGCGTAGCGAGGTCGGCTGTCACCCGGGGCGACACCTAATGGCACCCCCACCCCCTAAAGAAATATATATATATATATATATATATATATATATATATATATATATATATATATATATATATATATGTATGTATATATATATATATATATATATATATATATATATATATATATATATATATATATATATATATATATATATATATGAGTATGTGTATACGCATGTGTATATGTATTCAAATATTTTTTCTAGATGTATTTAAAAAAAATTACACCCACCCACCACCCCCATCCCATACATGGATTAACATATAAGTTACAAGGATTCTCTACCTAACTTGCGATTGCCTTAAGTGCTCGGATAATACTAACGATGTTTATCTATAGTCGGTTATAAATACTGCTGGATGTAGCATGTCTTCTCTTCCCTTGTTGGGACTTGTCAACTTAGCTCTTAAAAGACTAACTCACTGTAATTAATCGTTTAATTAAGTGGAACTCTCATTTTTCTGTATATGTTTGCCTTGGTGTCACCCATCCCCCTAAATGGTGTCAGCCGGTGCGGTCCCTAACCCCCTCCCACCCCCCACCCCACACCCCTCCCAGCTACGCCTATGATTAAGGCTTGAACAGATTTTCAGTAACGGAAAAAATTCAACCAATGGCAGCCGATGTTTGTCTTTCCGTGCTTTATTTTTAATCCTTCACCTGTTTGTACAAGATCCAAAGCACATAGAAAGTAAGTTTTGTTTGAGTTTGTAGATCCTTAAAATCACGACTTTAAAGGACATCTTTGCTTTGCAAATTTTGTTGTTTTTGCTTTCTCGTATACGAAGTAGGCCTATTGAGAAAGTAATGTAATCGTGCAAAAAAAAAGTCGAGATTTTCACAGATCTCGACGTTTTACACCTCTCTGAGCCGAAAAAAAAAACAGTTTTGCAAATGTGTCCGTATGTCGGTGTGTGTATGTGTATGTCTGTGAACACGATAACTTGAGTACCGTTACAGCTAGGTTGCTGAAATTAAATATATAATAATTCTATCAAGTTTGTAGTTCTGTCTCAACCGTTCAGCGATTTCCGGTAACCGGAAGTGGAACTTTTTCTACTTTCAATTTTTCAAAAGCCTATAACTTGAGTACTATTTCAGACAGATCAATGAAATTTCACAAATAAGTTAAAAATCTAATTCTCCGCTTTTTCCTATTTCTCAAAAAACGCATGCGAATTTATAAAGTACTAAAAATATAATATTATATTATACAAAGATTGTTTGGCGTTCACTTGGTGCGCAATTCTTTTTCTACGAGATTCTATTCTATTTTCAAAAGTTTAGTAATTTAAAATGGATTAAAAATCATGTCTATATCCCGAGTTGCTATCCCCCGTAGTGTTTTATATAAGACTACTCGAGGAAGTTTAGGGGAGATCAATCCCGGTTTTTCTTTTAAAATTGGTTTTTACTTTCTTGTAGACGTGCGCAAAAATTAAATGAGATTTTTCCAGTTTTTTGCCGTTTTACTCCTCCCCCCACTTCATTGCATACGGATTATACACGGTGTATCATATACGGAATATACACGATGTATCATATACGGAATATACACGATGTATCGTAAACGGAATATACACGGTGTATCATATACGGAATATACACGATGTATCATATACGGAATATACACGATGTATCGTAAACGGAATACACACGGTGTAGCATATACGGAATATACACGATGTATCATATACGGAATATACACGATGTATCGTATACGGAATATACACGATGTATCGTATACTGAATATACATGATGTATCGTAAACGGATCATACACGATGCATCGTATACGGCGTATACGGAATATACACAATGTATCGTATACGGAATATACATGATGTATCGTATACTGAATATACATGATGTATTGTAATCGCGCAAAAATCTAGTGGCAGACATTAGAACATTTTGGTCTTACAGTAAGGTTTGTTAGCGCGTCCAAATCATGACGTCAAGCTACAATGTTATCACGTCATAATTGTAACGTCACAGGCATTGATATTTAGACCGACCAACAATACAACGTGTATGTTGTACCGGATGACGTAGGTTCTTATCATGATCCCCTAAAAACAACAACGTAATTCTCCGGCTCTCTTCCAATTATCCAGCAGCAAATTATCTGTGATTATCTGGCGTGCCATCTATCCCGTGGTTTATCGATGTAGGAATTAGCCGAGATGACAAGACACAATAATTGGTTTTGTTTTTTTAAACAAACCGATTAATTTAAACAAAAAAAAAACATTAATTTTGTTTTTAATGTAAAATTATTCCAATTGACCATAACATTTCTATTGAAAGAGAAAAGAAATTTAGGAAAAAAATTACAGCAAATATAATCTTTAACGATTTGTTTGATTGGGCAGATTACAAGATTGTGTGGTCATGCGCAACAGCCTACAAGTTCGAACTTTGGATTCGAACTCGAAACTTTTTGGCTAGCAGCCATACATACTAGTGCTCGACCATTCATGACCACACGATTAAATCTGAACTTATCTTCTTTGAACTCGAGCCACATTTTTTTTATCTATACTATGATTTACATCCGGGTATTTTTAGTCTTTTTTTACGCGTCTACTCTTTGTATAGGCCTATTGTGACATAGTTTACCTTCATTATGGTTTTCGTTCCTTGCGGAGCATAGGGCTTCTGTCAAAGCTTCCCACTCTCAACGGTCCCCTCACACACCTGTTCCCATTCTCCACAGTCCCCTCACACAGCTGTTCCCACTCTCAACGGTCCCCTCACACAGCTGTTCCCACTAACCACGGTCCCCTCACACAACTGTTCCCACTCTCCACGGTCCCCTCACACAGCTGTTCCCACTAACCACGGTCCCCTCACACAGCTGTTCCCACTCTCCACGGTCCCCTCACACAGCTGTTCCCACTAACCACGGTCCCCTCACACAGCTGTTCACACTCTCCACAGTCTCCTCATACAGCTGTTCCCACTAACCACGGTCCCCCCACACAGCTGTTCCCATTCTCCACAGTCCCCTCACACAGCTGTTCCCACTCTCCACGGTCCCCTCACACAACTGTTCCCACTCCCCACGGTCCCCTCACACAGCTGTTCCCACTCTACACGGTCCCCTCACACAGCTGTTCCCACTCTCCACGGTCCCCTCACACAGCTGTTCCCACTCTCCACAGTCCCCTCACACAGCTGTTCCCACTCTCCACAGTCCCCTCACACAGCTGTTCCCACTCTCAACGGTCCCCTCACACAGCTGTTCCCACTAACCACGGTCCCCTCACACAACTGTTCCCACTCTCCACGGTCCCCTCACACAGCTGTTCCCACTAACCACGGTCCCCTCACACAGCTGTTCCCACTCTCCACGGTCCCCTCACACAGCTGTTCCCACTCTCCACGGTCCCCTCACACAGCTGTTCCCACTAACCACGGTCCCCTCACACAGCTGTTCCCACTAACCACGGTCCCCTCACACAACTGTTCCCACTCTCCACAGTCCCCTCACACAGCTGTTCCCACTCTCAACGGTCCCCTCACACAGCTGTTCCCACTAACCACGGTCCCCTCACACAGCTGTTCCCACTCTCCACGGTCCCCTCACACAGCTGTTCCCACTCTCCACGGTCCCCTCACACAGCTGTTCCCACTAACCACGGTCCCCTCACACAGCTGTTCCCACTAACCACGGTCCCCTCACACAACTGTTCCCACTCTCCACAGTCCCCTCACACAGCTGTTCCCACTCTCAACGGTCCCCTCACACAGCTGTTCCCACTAACCACGGTCCCCTCACACAGCTGTTCCCACTAACCACGGTCCCCTCACACAACTGTTCCCACTCTCCACGGTCCCCTCACACAGCTGTTCCCACTAACCACGGTCCCCTCACACAGCTGTTCCCACTAACCACGGTCCCCTCACACAGCTGTTCCCACTCCCCACGATCCCCTCACACAGCTGTTCCCACTAACCACGGTCCACTCACACAGCTGTTCCCACTCTCCACATCCCCTCACACAGCTGTTCCTAATTCCTTCCTTTCGGTCTCCTCCGCACGCTTCGTCACCATGTCTTCCTGGGTAGACCCCTACGTCACCATATTTTTTCCCTGGGTCGACCCCTACTTCGCCATATCTTCCTGGGTAGACCCCTACGTCACCATATCTTCCTGGGTAGACCCCTACGTCATCATAATTCCTGGGTCGACCCCTACGTCGCTAGCATTGCTGACTCCACCCCTTTGCCTGCCTGGCACTATTACCAGAGTCCTTCCTAAACAGGATAACTTGAGAACTGTTACAGCTACGTTGATAAAAAATTTTATATAATTATTCTATCAAATTTGTAGTTCTGCATCAACTTTTCAGCAATTTCCGGTAACCGGAAGTGGAGCTTTATCTACTTTCAATTTTTCAAAAGCGTATAACTTGAGTACTATTTCAGATAGATAAATAAAATGTCACAAATATGTAAAAGATATAATTCTCCGGCTTCCATCACATTCTCAGTAATTTCCGCTTTCTGAAAGTAGTAATTTACGCTATTTCCGATTTCTCAAAAAACAGATGCGGATTTTATAAAGTACTAATAATATGACATTATACACAGATCGTTTGGCGTTCATTTGGTGCGCAATGCTTTTTTTTACGAGATTCTATTCTATTTTCAAAAGTTTAGTAATTTAAAATGGATTAAAAATCATGTCTCCGTAGTGTTATATATAAGAATATTCGAAAAAGTTTGGGGGAGATCACTCCCGGTTTATTTTTTTTTAATTTGTTTTTACTTTCTCGTAGACGTGCGCAAAAATGAAATGAGATATTTCCAGTTTTTTGCCGCTTCACTCCTCCCCCCCCCCCCCCCACTTCATTGCATATGGATTATATACATGGTGTATCATATACGGAATACACACGATGTATCGTATACGGAATATACACGATGTATCGTATACAGAATATACACGATGTATCGTATACAGAATATACACGATGTATCGTATACAGAATATACACGATGTATCGTATACAGAATAGACACGATGTATCGTATACTGAATATGCACGATGTATTGTAATCGGGCAAAAATCTAGTGGCAGTCACTAGAACATTTTGGTCTTACAGTAAGGTTTATCAGTACGTCAAAATCAGGACGTCACGCTTAAATGTTATCACTGCATAATTGTAACGTCATAATTGTAAATTGATATTTAGACCGACCAACAATACAACTTGAATGTTGTACCGGATGACGTAGGTTCTTATCATCTATGATCCCCTAAAAACAACGACGTAATTCTCCGGCTCTCTTCCAATTATGCAGCAGCAAATTATCTGTGATTATCTGGCGTGTTATCTATCCCGTGGGTTATCGATGTAGGAATTAGCCGAGATGACAAGACACAATAATTGGTTTTGTTTTTTAAAACAAACCAATTAATTTTAAAAAAAAACATTAATTTTGTTTTTAATGTAAAATTATTCTAAGTGACCATTACATTTGTATTGACAGAGAAAAGAAATTGAGGAAAAAATCACAGAACCCACAAGTCTTATGATTCAGATTCCGATTATTTGATTGGGCAGATTACAAGAATGTGTGGTCATGCGTAACAGCCTACAAGGTCGAACATTGGATTCGAACTCGAAACTTTTCGGTTAGCAGCCGTACATACTAGTGCTCGACCATTCATGACCACACGCTTAAATCTGAACTTATCTTCTTTAAACTCGAGCCACATATTTTTTCTCCATACTATGATTTACATCCGGGTATTTTTAGTCTTTTTTTTACGCTTCTACTCTTTGTATAGGCCTATTGTGACATAGTTTATCTTCATTATGGTTTTCGTTCCTTGCGAAGCATAGGGCCTCTGTCAAAGTCTCCCACTCTACACGGTCCCCTCACACAGCTGTTCCCACTCTCAACGGTCCCCTCACACAGCTGTTCCCACTCTACACGGTCACCATATCTTCCTGGGTCGGCCCCTACGTCACCATATCTTCCTGGTTCGACCCCTACGTCGCCGTGTCTTCCTGGGTCATAATTCCTGGGTTGACCCATTTTGGCGCCCCCTTAGGTCGGCGCCCGGGGACATATGTCCCCCCCCCCCCTCTAACCTCATCGCTTCGCCTCTGGTTGACCCCTACGTCGTCATAATTCCTGGGCCGACCCCTACGTCGCTAGTATTGGGGACTCCACCCCAGGCCCTGCCAGGCACTAGTCAGAGTCCTCCCTAAACATGTGCCCAAACCCTCGCCATTTCCTCCAGGATTTGGCGATGTATTGTTTCCTATTTTCTTCATCCGTTTCTGTGACGATGATATATTTTCCGATGGACTGGTGTCATTAAAATGTCCAGCCCTAGTCTAAAGAAGATGTGAATCCATTGCTGAATAAAGCGAAGGATCTTCCTTTTAACAACCTTGTATAATTAGTTTTGTTTAAAAAATCAAAACAGAATTTAATTAAGTTTAAAAAAACATGCAACGAGTCCTCTCCTCAGGAAGCGTCAGAGAGTCAATGACACGAATAACTATGTAGTGTGGGCATCTCTTCTAAATTGTTCGCAGATCGTTCGCCCATCTAATGCCATTTTAGAGAGACCCTTTGATCCTTTCCAAAATATTAAAAAAAAAACTGTTTAACAGGTTTTATGACGTCTCATCAGGACGTCAGTGTGGACGTCAGTGTGGACGTCAGTATGTTTGTGGGGGTACAAAAACACCTGCACATCTTTTTATCTTCTAGTTTAAAACATAAAAAAGCGCTGAGTATTTCGGACATAAAAAAATCAAGAGAGAGCTATTCAATGAAATCGAAATGATAATCGTCTCTTGTTATATTTTTTTGGTGTAGTCTCTTTTAGTATGGATTTGTTCAGTTCTTTTATGCTATAAGAATTTTTTTTTTATTTGACATTATGTTTTATTCTTAACAGTTAATAACTGAATTGTTGTGCTATATCTAAATCGTTTATGTATAGTGTTTTTTCCAACTATTTACAAATATAGAAAATATTATTGTACGATATGTTTTTTAAATATAAATTGATAAATAACTTTTTTGTACATCACTATATATATATATATATATATATATATATATATATATATATATATATATATATATATATATATATATATATATATATATATATATATATATATATATATATATATATATATATATATATATATATATATATATATATATATATATATATATATATATATATATATATATATATATATATATATATATATATATATATATATATATATATATATATATATATATATATATATATATATATATATAGGGTGTATGACAAAAGGCCGACATCCAAAAGGCCGGCAAGACAAAAGGCCGACATCCAAAAGGCCGACAAGATAAAAGGCCTTTTGGCAGTCGGCCTTTTGGCAGTCGGCCTTTTGTCTTGTCGGCCTTTTGTCTTGTCGGCCTTTTGGCTGTCGGCCTTTTGTCTTGTCGGCCTTTTGGATGTCGGCCTTTTGGCTGTCGGCCTTTTGGCAGTCGGCCTTTTGTCTTGTCGGCCTTTTGGCTGTCGGCCTTTTGTCTTGTCGGCCTTTTGGATGTCGGCCTTTTGTCGTGTTGGCCTTTTGTCTTGTCGGCCTTTTGTCCATGTCGGCCTTTTGTCCATGTCGGCCTTTTGTCCGGATCCCCTATATATATATATATATATATATATATATGTATATATATATATATATATATATATATATATATATATATATATATATATATATATATATATATACATACATATAAGCAATATATATAGATCTGTCTGTAAGCTTTTGTTGAGGACGGTATAGTTGTGTAAAAACGTGAGCTGTACTGCATGACGCCACTCAGCCATCTATTTATGAAAAACGTTCGAGTCTTTGGATTTCAAAGCTATTTTTATCGTTGCTATTATTAGCACTAAGTGACGTCACACCACACCATAGTGACGCCGTCCTCACCCTTTTCGTATACACACCTCTCTTGGTTTTTTTTAAATTTGTGACGTCATGTTATCGATATCTTTTCTTGCTGACGTCACAAGGATCCCGCCACCTGACCTACCTGATGACATCAGTGAGCCGGCGTGGGTATCGTCTTTAAGCTCTTCTAAAAATAAACATCTTAAAATAACATTTCTATTTTCGTGTCTTTGTGAGCGAATATAAACCTTGCAGTCCTGAATTGTAAACAAACATGACTGATTTTAATCTTCTTTTCTTCGTTTTTTTTTCTCTCTTTGTTTTTTTTTTATCTTAATGACAACCATTGAATGTTTAAAAACAAAACAGAGACATGTTATGGTTGTGGTTTTGTATCAATTTCATTGCAAACTTATCATCTAAATTAAAAATGCATTTGTGATGGATTTTTTTTTAAATGTAGGCCAAAAGGACGAATTGCGAAATAAACATAAGATATCTAACAATTAGTTGTAGCTGAAGACAACAATAGCCCCTTGGCTGTTCAAATCGATTTGATATGACGTCATCTGTTTATGTAATGATGCGACATGTCCCCCAACGTTGACACGTATCGCATCAAAATGATCTCATATTCCTACGTCATCAAATGACGTCACTCTAGATATATTTCTTGTCTGATGAGGCTATGCCATTTGTATTTATTTATAGAACTTGTTGTTATTTGTGGTTTATTTTGGTTTACCTCGATTGGGCAATGTTTGAAAAATAAATCAAATATTCAGTTTAATATTTAGTTGCTTCTCTAGTGTTTTCAAATAAAAGTGTTGGAGGTTCGCGTATTCAGAGTTTCTTCCAGGCATCTCCTCGCCCCCCCCCCCCCCCCAACGAAATGAAATTTATATAATTTATATAGAAAATATATACTTTTAACAGTGTCCGCCCACCCGAAGAAAGTCTACTGCCCCCCCCCCCCCCCCGAAAATTTCAAGTGCCCCCCCCCCCCCCCCGGAGAAAAAAGTCTGGAAGAAACACTGCGCGTATTTCATATCTAATCATCCGCTGTTGTTGAAATACCTTTACTCAATATTGATGGACGTGTTTCTACGCCCGTATCAGTGTTTCTTCCAGACATTTTTTCTCCGGGGGACACATGATATTTTCAACACACATTCACACACACACACACACACACACACAAACTACGTTGCTGTCAAAATAAGCGTGCATTTATTCACAAAACTACGGTAAACATGTTGGGGAAGTAACTACCGTAAAACTGGTAAAGAAGGCCGTTCATCTAAACCGCAGGAATGTTGGATCGGAAAGGTGATCCGTCGTGAAGAAATCAGTGGACCGTGACGTCTGTGTGCGTGTCTGTGTGCGTGTGTGTGGGTGTGTGTGGGTGTGTGTGTACGGCCAAGTCTCATGTACATATGTGTGTTGGGCATGGTTTATGTGTATGTATGTGTGCGTTTACATGTCAGGATGTGTGCGCTTGTTGCATGTGTGTGTGAGTGTGTTTACATTTGGTGTGTCTGAACATGTGTGCGTTTGCGTACGTTGCAGTCTAAGCGTGTGTGTATACTTCCGGTTTGTACGCATATGTGTGTATTCGGATGTGTGTGTGTTTGTTCGTGTATATTCCCATGTGTGTGCGTGTGTGTGCGTGTGTGTGAAATCAGGTTGAGTGTGTAGCTAGCTGACTTGTGTCGGCTCAGGTGTGGGTAGACGGCTGACCTCTTGACTCCATTCATTAACCTCGTTCATCAAACGTTCTGACACAAGCCTAGATGTGCAGCCTGAGTGTGCAGCCGCGGTGTGCAGCCTGGGTGTGCAGCAGAATAGTGTCATATTTGCTCGGTGTGATAATTGTACTGATGATGTTGCTGTAACGGCACGTGTGTCAGGACCCAGGTGTGCCACGACCCAGATGTGTCACGACACAGGTGTGTCACGACCCAGATGTGTCGATTGTAGGAAAAAAAGTCACAGGAAAAAAAAACACAGGAAAAAAAACACAGAAAAAAAGTCACAGGAAAAAAAGTCACAGGAAAAAAAGTCACAGGAAAAAAAGTCACAAACATATATTTGCATGATATTTGTTAATACTTTTATGTATTAAATATTGAGAGAGTGCAAATTAACTTAGGATTAATTAAATGTAATGTAATGTGTGTAGGCTGTATACACATAGTAATTTTTATAATTCATCTGAAAATAGTTATTATGAAGTATGTAGATTGTAATTATTTTAAACTTAAGATTAGTAGCATTTAATAGAATGCCCCAAAGTCCACGTTTTTCATCGTGTTTTTTTTAATACCAATATTAAATTACCGTGAAATGGTAAGTTCATCTGACTTGCTGCATTCAACTCATGGCAACAATAGCTATATTTAGTTCAACCACCTTTACTGTCCACATTTATCACGCTCATTACATAACAAAACTTAGGATCAAAACAGAAAGCCGACAAGGTTCAAAGGCTGTCATTGACGCATAACGTCAACAACACAAAATATGTTCGGACAATGACTACCGAGGAGAGGCCGACCAGAGAATAGCCTACGGCAAAATGTGCCTAAATTTCTTTTATAATTAACTTTTCTACCGCGTATTTAACTAAATATGTAACAAAAGTTGAGATTGTTGTGTTAATTATCTTAGAGTATTTTTACTTACAATTGTTATAAATCATAATGCTTTTAACGTCTATAAATAATTTATGCTATCAAAAAATACAACCCACAACAATAAACACACAAAGTTTTACAATTCTTAACAAATTAATAAAAATATTTCTAAAAAGATTTTTGTGACTTTTTTTCTGTGACTTTATTTCTGTGACTTTTTTTCCGATAAAATTTTTCCACTGTGACTTTTTTTCTGTGACTTTTTTTCCTAGCAAAAACTGTGAGTTTTTTTCTGTGTTTTTTTTTCCTGTGACTTTTTTTCCGTTTACCGATGTGTCAGGACACAGGTGTGTCAGGACTCAGGTGTGTCACGACCCAGATGTGTCACGACACAGGTGTGTCACATTCCAGGTGTGTCCCGACACAGGTGTGTCTAAAGCTGTGTCGCCGTTGGTGTGTCCTACGGGCGAGGTGTCGCAGTGTGTCCCGATGGTTTCCTGCACTGGTTTGTTTACAACCTGATAAGGTTTGACTCGACATGTAGTGCTGACAGACGGCAAGCAGAAGCAGACGTCTCTGTGGTAGGCTAACACCAGCGGGCGTTTATTCACTGGATGTGTTACAGTTAATTTCTAGACTTGGATACTTCGTTATGTTTTCATTGGTCAACTTTTAGATTGACCAGCGGATGTTGACTCGCATATTCAACTTATACTTATAGATTTCCTGGTAGAATTTTTTTTTCGTGTTTTCATTTGTGACATTTTGTAATACGTGTAGGTTTTTTTTTTTTTTTTACAGGTAAGGGAAGGGAATGATCCTACTGCTATTTATTTAAATAATGTTCCTTCTGTTATAAAGTATCACATTTTTGTCACATTCCTTGGATTTATTTATCACATTTTGCTCAAAGTTTAAAGTATCACTCATGTAACACAACTGTGCTTGTGTGTATAACACCTAGGTATGTGTGTAACACACCTGTAAATGTTTGACGCCTGTATAACACACCTGTTCTGGTGTGTGTAACATATATGCACACGTGTGTATAACACACCTCTGTGTGTATTACACACCTCTATGTGTATAACACAACTTTACACGACATTTCTGAGCGATTGAATGTGTTGACTGTTAGGTATGTTTAATGGTGTATTTTATGCTTGGTCCAAATGGCATTTGATTTTTATATGTGGGAAACTATCAAAACGTATCGTAACGTCGGTACACATATAATGCTTTGATAATTAAGTATCGATGCCCAGAAAACTGAAAACGATACCCGGAGTTGTTGAACAGTTAACCTGCGCTAAAAATAGATGGTGGGTCACTAGGCGGTACTCGCAGTATTAAGGCGGTATTGTCCAGGGATTAACGGGCCGGCTGGACAAGGAGTGGACAATTAGACACGTGACACGGTGTCTGTATGGACATTGGGTGACCTGTGGCAGCCTGACCTTGGGAACCGTACAGGAAATGGGTGGTGGGGGGGGGAGGGGTACCGCTCGTGGTTGTAAGGTTTCGGGTGTAGAACTCTCGAGTCAGCTTCACAAATCAGGGAACTAGTCAGGTACCTTCCTAGTGCGTGGTTTACACCTGACTCAAGTGCCAGAGTTTCAGTGGGTCTCAAACTTTTGTATCTGGTGTTTTCTCATTCAGTTAATCTCAAAGTTTTGTTTTTTTTAATCTGGTGTTATTTTCATTTAGAGGATCTGAAAGATTTGATGTTTTGATTGAGTAGATCTCAGTTAACTTTCTGGTGATTTTGTCCAGGATATCTGATAGATATATCTTCGGTATTTTTATTTTTTTTTGGTGAGTGAATCTCAAAGTTATCTATTACGTGTTTTATTAGATGGGTATCAGTTTTCAAGTGCATATTTTTTTATTACTGGATCTCAGAGAAGTAAAAAGTCCTAACTAATAAGAACGTGGCTGTTTGGTTTGGGAGGGGGGTGGGGGGCATCGCAGGTAGGGAGGGCAGACGAAGTTTTCCTGTTATTACCTGTATGGAGGGGGGGGGAGGCGTGAGTGTGGCTGATCACGTGGTCACCTAACAAGAAAACAACATGACCCATCTAACTAGAAAACAACATGACCCATCTAACAAGAAAACAACATGACCCATCTAACTAGAAAACAACATGACCCATCTAACAAGAAAACAACATGACCCATCTAACAAGAAAACAACATGACCCATCTAACTAGAAAACAACATGACCCATCTAACTAGAAAACAACATGACCCATCTAACTAGAAAACAACATGACCCATCTAACTAGAAAACAACATGACCCATCTAACTAGAAAACAACATGACCCATCTAACTAGAAAACAACATGACCCATCTAACTAGAAAACAACATGACCCATCTAACTAGAAAACAACATGACCCATCTAACAAGAAAACAACATGACCCATCTAACAAGAAAACAACATGACCCATCTAACTAGAAAACAACATGACCCATCTAACAAGAAAACAACATGACCCATCTAACAAGAAAACAACATGACCCATCTAACTAGAAAACAACATGACCCATCTAACAAGAAAACAACATGACCCATCTAACTAGAAAACAACATGACCCATCTAACTAGAAAACAACATGACCCATCTAACTAGAAAACAACATGACCCATCTAACAAGAAAACAACATGACCCATCTAACTAGAAAACAACATGACCCATCTAACAAGAAAACAACATGACCCATCTAACAAGAAAACAACATGACCCATCTAACTAGAAAACAACATGACCCATCTAACAAGAAAACAACATGACCCATCTAACTAGAAAACAACATGACCCATCTAACAAGAAAACAACATGACCCATCTAACAAGAAAACAACATGACCCATCTAACTAGAAAACAACATGACCCATCTAACAAGAAAACAACATGACCCATCTAACTAGAAAACAACATGACCCATCTAACAAGAAAACAACATGACCCATCTAACTAGAAAACAACATGACCCATCTAACTAGAAAACAACATGACCCATCTAACAAGAAAACAACATGACCCATCTAACTAGAAAACAACATGACCCATCTAACAAGAAAACAACATGACCCATCTAACTAGAAAACAACATGACCCATCTAACTAGAAAACAACATGACCCATCTAACAAGAAAACAACATGACCCATCTAACTAGAAAACAACATGACCCATCTAACAAGAAAACAACATGACCCATCTAACTAGAAAACAACATGACCCATCGTGTTGAAATGTCTGTTTAAACATGTCGTCATCGATGATAAAAACCAGAGATCCAGTTTTACAAATCTACTCCCCTCATGTATTCTATAGTTAGGCAAGTTGGCCTTTCTTTAACAGAGACTGTAGTATCAACCTATGATCCCTGGGGTACAACAGTTTCAGCAAGTGTGAGAACCGCTGACTCCCTGTACACAATTTTTTTAAAAATCTGTATGACAACCTTTATTTACCTCGAGTTTCACCTGGGGGTGCACTTTAATCAATAATTACCTCATGTTTACGTTCCACGACCAAGTCATTAGCGGTATGCGCTAGCGGGTGTTTTATGGTGAGTAACAGACGCCAACTACATGGGGGGCTCACGTGCACATCTGTAGCCGTGGTCTGTTTACTCACGGACATACACACCACTCATATATATATATATATATATATATATATATATATATATATATATATATATATATATATCGTTACTCCAATTACAATGTAACGATGTGGTCGAGTAGTAGAGATCTTGACTGCTAGCCCGAAGGTCACAAATCCGCATCTCAATCCTCAATCCGAACTTGTGACTGTAGGACCTCACTAAGTCCACCCAGCTCTGGTGGTATAAAAACATAAACTCTGCTCCTTCTGCCCTGTGGGTCGTTAGATCTAAAAAGGTAACTTGACCACCTCCAATCGCCCTCTGTGCCAGACCAGACCGCCATCTTGTAGCGCTGGCTCCATCGACCACCAGAGCAGTTCATGTGATCATGCTGTTGTCGGCACGTCCACATTTGAAACCGCTGGTTGTGGTGATGCTACTAGTCCTGTCAGCCTGCTGATCCAGGGTCGTATCCTACCTGCTTCACATCAGTTGGTGTGGTGGCCTCACACTACCTGGTGTGGTGGTCTCACACTACCTGGTGTGGTGGCCTCACACTACCTGGTGTGGTGGCCTCACACTACCTGGTGTGGTGGTCTCACACTACCTGGTGTGGTGGTCTCACACTACCTGGTGTGGTGGCCTCACACTACCTGGTGTGGTGGTCTCACACTACCTGGTGTGGTGGCCTCCTCACACTACCTGGTGTGGTGGCCTCACACTACCTGGTGTGGTGGCCTCACACTACCTGGTGTGGTGGCCTCACACTACCTGGTGTGGTGGCTTCACACTACCTGGTGTGGTGGCCTCACACTACCTGGTGTGGTGGCCTCACACTACCTGGTGTGGTGGCCTCACACTACCTGGTGTGGTGGTCTCACACTACCTGGTGTGGTGGCCGCCTCACACTACCTGCTGTGGTGGCCTCACACTACCTGGTGTGGTGGCCTCACACTACCTGGTGTGGTGGTCTCACACTACCTGGTGTGGTGGCCTCACACTACCTGGTGTGGTGGCCTCACACTACCTGGTGTGGTGGCCTCACATTACCTGGTGTGGTGGCCTCACACTACCTGGTGTGGTGGCCTCACACTACCTGGTGTGGTGGCCTCACACTACCTGGTGTGGTGGCCTCACACTACCTGGTGTGGTGGCCTCACACTACCTGGTGTGTTGGCCTCACACTACCTGGTGTGGTGGTCTCACACTACCTGGTGTGGTGGCATGTGGTCAGTATGACATGTGGTCCGTGGTCATGTGGTCAATCTAAGAAAACACACAGAAGGCACAATAAAATACGTTATACAGAAGAAGATAAAGCGAGCCAGATAAAACATGTACAACAACCCCAAAGCAAATGTTTTGCTACTCCACGATCTACTTCAACGATCTGTGTCAAAATACTCTTTGTTTAGTATTGATTTCCTGTACATTCGTTTATTATATCTATAGAAAAATGTCATATAGAGAAATACTAGCTAGGTCAGCCCAACTTTTTTACGGGCTTTAAATTGCAACACACAAATAGTATTGATTTTAACCAAGCAAACAGGGAACAACAATTTTGCAATTATAAGCAAAGTCCTTGCTCCAGTTTTTTTTTTTGCATTTATATTAAATTATATTATTTATTTTGCGAATTTATAAACGACACTTCTGTTACATTATATTAATTGGATTGTGGTTGTGCGCGCTTTTACGATCTAAAATAAATTAATATACTGTCTGTTATATATTTTAATAAAGCTTAAGAGCGATTTCGTAACTGAATTTCTTTGGAATTTTCTTGTAAACAGATTATGTGTACATAACCTTTTTTCTTCTTGTTGTCTTTCTCTTCATCAAATTTGACTAATTTTGTCGTATGTGAATGAAATAAGTTTGACCAATCAGACTGCTTGTTGTATGTGATTGAAGCAAATTTGACCAATCAGACTGTTTGTTGTATGTGAATGAAACAAATTTGACCAATCAGATTGCATCTCAGATAGCTGCTAGCTGACATGGTCGCCATGGACACTGTCGCATATCTTTTCCTGCCAGTGGGATCGCAATCATCTTAAACCGTGTTTACCTATGTATGACCTACCTCTGAATGACCTACCTTTGTATGACCTACCTATGTATGACCTACCTCTGTATGACCTACCTCTGCATGACCTACTTATGTTTACTTTCCTTTCACTCCCACCCCACTTACAATCCGTATTGTATGACCTACCCCTGCATGACACCCCCGAACGACCCGCCCATGTATAGTCTACCCCCCCCCCTCCATCTCTAGTCTCTCCACCCACCAGCGTCTACTTCTATTTTATAGTCCACCCTAGTGTAACCCAAGGGTGATTATTAGACAATCGACCGGATTAGCGAGTACACATCCAATTGCGACATTTCCATTGTGTAAGGTGTAATTTTATTTTGGGTTTGAAATATTGTAAAGCCGGCGGCAATGGACTAAATGGTGCTGTGTGTGGGGGGGGGGGGGGGTTACAAGTCTGTTGTTTGAGATTGCGCAAGAAATTCTATTTGTATTTTTTAAAGGATCAGGCTGAATTACATTTGGTATCCGATTAGGATAATGTAGTTTTCTCATTTTTTAGAGGAAACTGCTCCACTCTACTAGCACTGACCAACCCCTGACCATCTTGTATTCTTGTCGCCCCCCCCCCCCCCCCCCCCCCAACCCTTGTTAAGTCAAAACGTCAAGTGACAAACGCCCGGAAAAAATTTGAACCAATAAAACACAATAGAGCCCCCGTCAATATGGCTGCCGACCATAGGGTGATCAACATTCCGGTTTCTAAAATTAGTTGAAGTCATTGCGACTCTATGTTAAATTGCTTCCTATAGAATGACGTACTAAAATTAGTTGGAGTCATTACGACTCTATTTAAAATCGCTTCCTATAAAATGACTTACTTGACTTAATCAGAGGCGTAGCGAGGGCGGGGCGGGGGTGCGGGTCGCACCGGGTGACACCATTTAGAGGGGTGTCACCAGGGGAAAAAAATTGCCAAATTTTCAGACGAAAAATGCTTTTTTTGCCTGTTCCATTAATAATTTGAAGTACAAATTTAGTAATATATATATATATATATATATATATATATATATATATATATATATATATATATATATATATATATATATATATATATATAGGTTTTTTTGGGGGGGGTGACACCACGAAGTGCCGTACCGGGTGACACCCGACCTAGCGACGCCACTGGACTTAATCCATTGAAGCCCCCCCCCCACCCAGTTACACCTCTCTACCAATAGCATGTCTGAGGATACTTTTTTTCAAGGGCCATGTTGCGTAGGGGTCTTTTTGTTGAAAGTCATATAGTCGTATGACGAAGACAATTGGTCGGGGCAGTCTTGTCACGGGCCATTATGAGGCGGGACCTCCCGTACTGGAACACACAGCTCCTCGTCATCTGTAGGGGGTTGGGGGATGGGGTGGGGGCTTCAAACGTTTAAAGTTCACCCGATAACCACAGGAAGTAATCGATACCAGAATTGCTTCAGGGTATCGATTATCGCTCATGGTCAGGAGTTCGTGATGTCTCCCCCCCCCCTCCCCCTGCGCGCACACACAAACACACGTATAGAATTTGTTTTACACTGTTGTTAGAAAGCCGGGTATTTAGTCAAAACAGATTATGTCACGTGATCGCTATTTATTTAAATAAAAACTATTTTAACACGTATTGCACATCCTTTTTCGTTAGTGACGTTAATCACGCATTTAGCTGCTTTGTATGTACATTTTTAAACTGCTTTAAGTTTAGTATACCCCCCCCCCACAAGTTATGAGGGAGGGGGGAGGTTGCCATTTTGTAATCCATGATTGTTGACAGCGCGAACCTGGTTGCCTAGGTGACCAGACTTCCGGTTCAAGGCCTGACCACACAAATTATCTTTGATCGTTTTTTTCTGGACTGACAGATTTCATTGATCCCGTTTTCCGAGGTCCACGGTATTCAAACAAGTCTAGCGTTTTATAGTTCAAACAAGTCTAGCGTTTTATAGTTCAAACAAGTCTAGCGTTTTATAGTTCAAACAAGTCTAAAGTTTTATAGTTCAAACAGTGTCGGGTGTGCTGATTATCTAAACCACAAAGCTAGTGACGCAAGACGAAGTTTTCACCTGGGTCGGATCGTTCCGTTTCTTATCTAATTCTAGTTTGTTTTTTTTTTTTAAAGAATTTTATACTTTTAACCAAAGATAATGTCCGGTAACTGTTCCCGTTGCTGAATTATCCATGCAATCGTGAAAAATAAAACGTAAATTCGCGTGCGTCTACTTTTACCTGAATGTGAATAATTGGCATAATTGGCATGATTGGTATTCATTGTAGTGATTTATGAATATTTGAATAATGGATGAATATTTAATTAAAAAGTAAATTATTTTTGAATGGTTGTTGGATGTTTGAAAGGTTGTTGTTTATTTAAATGATTGGAGAATATTTGAAAGATTGTTGTTTATTTAAATGATTGGAGAATATTTGAAAGATTGTTGTTTATTTGAATGATTGGTGGATACCTCAACTGAGTCATAGATTGACCACCTCCTAACTTTTCTTTGCCCTCATTCAAGTTTTCCGAATGCCATTTACTTTTTCTTGTAAGTTGAGTGTGTACGTGAGTGTTGGGTGTGTGTGTGGGGGGGGGGGGGTTGTAGGGTATTGATGAGTGAAGAGTGTCCCATATACTGAGATGTGTATAAGAGGGTTGGGTGTGTGTGTGGGGGGGGGGGGGTTTGTGGGGTATTGATGAGTGAAGAGTGTCCCATATACTGAGATGTGTATAAGAGGGTTGGGTGTGTGTGTGGGGGGGGGGGTTGTGGGGTATTGATGAGTGAAGAGTGTCCCATATACTGAGATGTGTATAAGAGTGTTGGGTTGGTGTATGGGTGGGTCAGGGTCGGCGCTACCTATAGGGCGAACTAGGCGGTCGCCTAGGGCGCGATTCCTAAGGGGGGGGGGCGCAAAAGGTTTAATCGCTATTATAAAAAAAGTACCTAATAATTAATAACTTTTATATATAGTTTGGTGTCGTAGTTCTGGAGCATCGCGTCTAGTTATGTTTAAGTATCGAAGCTTGATATGTGTTGTGAATGTAGTAGAGTATATTGAGTAGTCGAGTTTATCGTATGTAAGATGATTTCAATTCAGTACGGAACACACTTCAAAGAAAGGTAGGAGTCCTCTAGCTGAAAAATCTTTAGTTTTTTTAGGAATCTACATTACCACTCATAAAGTATTAATATATAATATTAAATAGGATGGAATTTATAACTAACCGTAAACTTTTTTTTTCAAATTATATTTTTTTTATATTTAATTAATAGTTCTAGAACAGCTACCCGTTTGATTTTTTGAAAGGCGTCCCTTTATTTAGGGCAGGGGTCGGCAACCTTTTGGGACGGAAGAGCCAAAAGTTATAATTTACCAAATATTCCAGTTTTTAGAGAGCCACTCACATTTTTATTTCAGTATTATGATATTTGATTAGGATTATATATATATATATATATATATATATATATATATATATATATATATATATATATATATATATATATATATATATATATATATATATATATATATATATATATATATATATATATATATATGCATAGATCCATATACATATAGCTTTATATACATATATAGCTTTAAATTGGAAATAATATTTATTCAAACATACATATATTTCGCAGAAAAAAAGTATTAAAGTATTTTATCTAGCTCTGCTAGAATAATAAAATCAGTAATCAAAGTATGTAACTTTAATTATTATAGACTATTAACAACAGTTTCGCCTTGCATGCCTTTTGAAAGTTTGTTTAAACCTGGCTAATAAAATTACTTGTTTTCAGTTTCAAGCACGCCTCTTTTTATTTGTTAGATGCCTTCTTTCTTTACTTTCACTATATTCATGCAAGAAAACGCTTGCTCGCATGAATATATTGACCCGAAGATCGTCAGCACTCCAAATGCAAACTATAGCATCCTGTGCAAGACTATTCCATGCGTCACACAGTAGGGCCTCAACTCGCGGCATTTCTTTTAGAGCTGTCCAGTTGTGCAGTGAAACTTGCGTGTTTTACTGGACCTCAAAATCCTCTAACTTGCTCTTGAGATCTGTGAACTTACCGCTCCACAAATTTTTGGTTTTCAAATCTAGCAATTTAATTTGGAGCGAACAAGCATCAATTCCATTTAGCTCAATGTTAATCGCATTTGTTTTTGTGTTGAGAGAATGGACTATGAAAGTCAGAGTACTTGGATTTCTTTTGAATTGCTCAAATCATCAGTTAACCCATCATTCATTTTTTTTTAAATATATATTACCGAGTGTTGCAGAACAATATTTTTGTGAGTTTAGAAAATAAAGTAAAATAATTATTAATATTTGTGAATGGAGCTGAAGAGCCGAATCTCGACACCAAAAGAGCCGCATGCGGCTCGCGAGCCGCAGGTTGCCGACCCCTGATTTAGGGGATCCAAAAATGTGTAGAATTAGCTTAAACGATGAGGTACAATTTAGTGAATGTCATCAAAATTGAATAGAAGTATGTTATGATAAAGCTACCATTTTTGGAATTTTCAAACAAAATCAACTGTTAAGTATTCAATAAGTAGAAGATATTGCTTTTCACAATCTTACATAGCTAATATAAAAGATTTGTTATAATCATTACGTAATGAAATTTAGAGTGTTTTATTGTGTTTTTAAGCATGTCTTAGTTACACTTGGTTAATTTAGCTATTCTTGTGAAAGTTATTTCCCTTGAATGAAATTTTGGTCTTTGGATTTTTAAATGGGAAATAATTCGTTGCTTAACTTTACATTCATTTCAAATTCCTGCACCTTAGGTTGACGCAGGGGCGTAGCGAGGGGGGGGGGGCGGGGGTGCGGACCGCACCGGGTGACACCATTTAGGTGGGTGACACCAAGGCAAAAAATAGCAAAATATATAGAGAAAAACTTGAGGGGGGGGGGTGCAAATCGAAAGTTTGAGGGGTGGTGCAAATCGAAAACTTGAAAGTTTGTCCCCGGGAAGGGTCGCAACGCCTCTGGAGGGTGACACCATTAAGTGCCGCACCGGGTGACACCCGACCTCGCTACTCCACTGGGTTGACGGCTTACATATAAACACAACTGTAAGTTATTATTTGCTATTGTAAAAATTATATAGAGCTTAAGATCTAATCAAAATAGTTTGGTAGGTTTTTTAGCATTATCAAGTTGAAAAAAAAATGCATCAGTAGCCGTTGTATATTGCAGTTCTTAATGTTAGTAGACATACAGTCTTAGTCGTAAATTAAACATCTAATTCATTGTCTTTTCTTATTTTTCACCCTTTCCTAAACGATTCATATATAACAATTTTAGACTGGAATCTATAACCTTTTATTTTTCAAAAACAAAACAATCGTTACATAATCACACAATATAGACATTTTACAATTATACCTAAAGACGGTCAAGCTTAAAACAGGTAAGTTCCGTTTTGGAACTCACCTTGGGAGGACTGCAGAGAGCCCAACAATACAAGAGCTGTGGTTTTTTTTTTTCAAAAGTTTTTTTCCAGACTTTTTTTCTCCCGGGAATGGGAGGGAAGCACTTAAAATTTTCTAGGGGGGGGGGGTGGCGGCGGCTATGTCGTAAATTACAAAATAGACTCATGGACTTAGCAACAATTTCAATAAAATGTGATTACCCTTGCAAACTGGAATTGAAGGAATTAATATAAACTTTTGAGACGAAGTAGGCAAGTAAAAATCTGATTTTGATGTCTACTTATAACGTGTATGCAATTTATAATAAACTAGCCGTCCCGGCCAGGCCCTGCTCTGGCTTCTGTGAAAAACCTTTCTGTTAAAGACCATTACCTGTGTGTTTA
The DNA here is from genome assembly GCF_028476545.2 of Physella acuta. NCBI lineage: Eukaryota > Metazoa > Mollusca > Gastropoda > Physidae > Physella > Physella acuta. The sequence continues at coordinate 827,277 of NW_026732400.1, forward strand.
GTAATCATCATAAACCCGGCATTGCCCACCCAAACCACAACCAACCAAAACAACAAAACGCAAACATAACGCTAACACAATTATAAATACAAACGAAAACAAAAACCTAACAACAAACCCAACCACAACCACAAACACCAATACAAACACAAAGAAAAAACAAACAAAAAAGCAAACGAAAACAAAAACCTAACAACAAACCCAACCACAAACACCAATACCAACAAAAAAAATCAACGAAAAAAGCAAACGAAAACAAACCAAATCCAAACGCAAAACCAACCAAAAACACAAATACAAACCCAAACAAAAAAACACAAACAAAAACGAAAAAAGAAAGAACAAAAACGAACCAAATCAAAACGCAACCACTAACGCAAACCCACCTAAACACAAAGAAAACACTAACGCGAACATAAACGCCCGGGGCGGAATCACCTGTTTTAGCTTAATGAACGACTATAGTACCCCAACTTATTCATAGTCTTTTGCACTCACTTAAACGAACGCGCCTGTTTCAATTTGATGAACAATTTTAATACTCCAAGCTTATCCGTAAAATACCTACAACATTTGCACTTGATCAATCCCCGCTAATTATGTAATTATTTTTTTTTCCCAACACCAAAACAAAGTAATTAAAAAGTAAATACTTTTCCACAAAATGCAATTGTTTTATAAAGGGAAGTAATTGTGTTTTTCCTAATTTATCAAAGGGAAGTAAGTGCTATAGGACTAAATAAAGACATAATTAGAATTTTTGTAAAAGATGATATTTTTTTTAAAACTTGTGTTTAATGAACATGCCGATAATTATTACTATAATTTGAAAAATGAAAATTATTTCCCAACACTTTCAATAGTAATTTTTTAGCTCATAAATTTAGACAAATGCGCACGATAATTTTCTAACTTTTAAATTCGTACACTTCCAACGACATACAAATGCATTACATACAGAACTGAGCTTTATATATTAGATAAATATGTCCGTTTTAATTGTTTTCTTATACATGTTTTAGTAATTAATTTGTGTGAAAGGGGGCATTTTGATAAGTTTTGCCTAGGGCGCTGAATAACCTGGCGCCAGCACTGGGTGGGGGAGGGGATGTATTGATGTGTGATGAGTGTCCTGTATATTCAGATGTGTATGTGAGTGTGTGGGGGGGGGGGGGTAAGTGATGAGTGTGTCCCATATATTCAGATGTGTATGTGAGTGTTGTGTGTGTGTGTGGGGGGGGGGGGGGTAAGTGATGAGTGTGTCCCATATATTCAGATGTGTATGTGAGTGTTGTGTGTGTGGGGGGGGGGGGGTAAGTGATGAGTGTGTCCCATATATTCAGATGAGTATGTGAGTGTTGTGTGTGTGGGGGGGGGGGGGGTAAGTGATGAGTGTGTCCCATATATTCAGATGAGTATGTGAGTGTTGTGTGTGTGGGGGGGGGGCGGTAAGTGATGAGTGTGTCCCATATATTCAGATGTGTATGTGAGTGTTGTGTGTGTGGGGGGGGGGGAAGTGATGAGTGTGTCCCATATATTCAGATGTGTATGTGAGTGTTGTGTGTGTTGTGTGTGTGAGGGGGGGGGGGGGGGGGTAAATGATGAGTGTGTCCCATATATTCAGATGTGTATGTGAGTGTTGTGTGTGTGGGGGGGGTATGAGTATGTAGGCAGATCTTGACCTGTAACACATACCTTCATGTATTGCAAGCCGCCAGATTTGTGTAAGCACACTAGGCAGTTGAGGTTGTTTTTTTTTTTACAGACTTCCGGTTCTAATCGCCGGAAGTTTCTCCCGACAACCTGGTTGGCTGGAGGAGGGGGGGGGGGTTGGAAGGGTATAGGGGTGAAGATATCTGGTTGCCTAAACAAAGCGCGAGTATAAACGTCAGAACACAAACAAATTACGAGAATATCTGTCACGTGATTCATCACTAGACCTTGGACCTCAGCGTGGCTGTAAACAAGGTACAACTTCCGGTTCAAAGGTCAACTTTCCCGCCACTGTGTCGGTGTGTGTCATGTCACCAGTATATGACATAGTGAGGTGACATATATGTCATGTACGTCAAATGTTCTAACGCTGCACCGACTCGGCTAAATGACTCGGGCTACTACCCTAACCACAAGGGGCGTTCTAGAACATTCATTTTTGAATGCACACGCAGATTAATTTTAGAGTGCAGTCACGTGATAATCTCCAAACAAGTCTTTACCAGCAACAGAAAGTACTAGCACTTTGGCCACTCTCTCAAACCAAGTACTCTGTCGTACGCCTACGGCTACATACGTAGGTAACTGTCAACCTCACAATCCATTTCGGCGAAAGGTCAGAGCATTTATCTGGCAATAACTCAACCAACGTCTATTTAAAGCAGAGATCCTGGCATGCCCCAAGGCTGTAGGCTAGTGCACGGGCTAGTAAATGTCTGTAAACCCTGGACACCATACACATACGTTAATACCATATATCGTATGTTACCGCTATTACAATAATAGCTAGGTTTATTCTTCAATGAGTGTTCTTCTGATTAATGGTTCGCGATCGGCGTGCACAGGTGTATTTGCTGTATATATATATATATATATATATATATATAGCCTATATATATATATATATATATATATATATATATATATATATATATATATATATATATATATATATATTAGTATATACATTATATACATAATGTCCCAAGTTAATACAGAGCTACATCTAATGTGGCCACCACAACGAAGTTGTTGGTTTGGCTGGCCAGTGGCCAGTCCATCTCACCGTTACAACGGATTAGAACCTGTAACCCACGTGTATGGTCAGCAAGCTACCCCTCGACCACCTACTCGGTCGTCTGCCAGTGTTGCGTATACGATTACACGATGGCAGTGAGCCTTGTGCACGAGCCAAATGTCCGCAGACCTGAATTCGAACAGTTTGTTTTTATCGTTTTGTTTGAAGCTCTCCCCCCCCCCCCTCTCTGCCCGCCACACACCTACCCCTACCCGCATGAAGAGCGCGCGGCTACTCATTAATATCGGTAATTTTCAGCGCCGCCCGGCCACAGATTTGTCAGCATTCCGTGGTTGGCGTGGGCTTGAATTGCTTAACTCCCCTCGAGTTTTCTTTGAATTGCTTAATTCCCTTTGCGTTAAACCTGAGCTGTTTCAAAGTTTGGAATTTTTTCCTTGTGTGCATCTTGTGGTGTAGGCTAGGAGGTGAAATGGATTTTCCCGATTTTTATGTGTTTCCATCAGGCGCCAGACTAAACAAATAGTCCTGTGTTTGAAACGATTCTTCTCTTACATTATATGAATTTGATTTTCGTCGCGCGCATGCATACGATTTAATTGATCTAATTAATTTTCAGTAGATGAAATTTAAAACAAATTTTTGCATTTACAGTTCAAGTATTTATTATCTAACAACTCCGATTCTCGTTGTTATTTTTTTCTTTTTCTTTATTTTTTCGGTATTTAGAATTAGCTTCATGTTTAATTTACCTGATGTCCATTAAGTTAAAGGGAATGTGTGTCTTCATTCATTGATAGATCTCGCTTCTACCGACTTTAAAACTCGGTTAATGATCAGGCCCTGCCCAGTAATATGGGCTAGAACCAATAAACTTTTTAAAAAAATATAAATATAAAAAGTCGCCAATATTTTTCAGATTTTTTTTTTTAATGTTGTTTGATAATGTGGGGAAAAAAGACGGTATTATATGGTGGGGAGAGGGGAATTACATAAAAAGGTCTAAAATAAATTATTTTTGCCCATCCCGCCCCCGTCGCCGCTTATTTTGTACTAGAATAATGACGTATTTTCAACACAATTCTGACGTCATAATACGCCCATATCAACGCGTCTCCCCAGCGTGTATCGACTCGGTGCATGACTCGCGTTAAATGTTGCTTGAACAGGTGGACGGTAGGTGTAGGTAGAGGAGCATGTCACCCGGGGGTGGGGTGGGTGCAGGAGAGCATGTCACCCCGGGGGGGGGGGGGGGGGGGGGGGTGCAAGGAGCATGTCACTCGCGTGAGGTGGGTGCATGGGAGCATATCACCCGCGTGGGGGGGGGTGGGCAGAGTGTAGGATTAGACCCGGCTTATCATTACCCTGGCGTGGTACGGTATGTTCGATCTTCCACGTCGTTCATCAATTGTTCATGGATTTTGTCGTTACTAATGTTTGAACGTACTCAGTGGAAAACTATCGATTTGTTAATTGTGTTCTGTTTACAGAACTTTATTGGCGAAGTATACGCATAGTTTTATAGTTTTAATTGTGTTCTGTTTACATAGGTTTATTGGCAAAGTATACGTATAGTTTTATAGTTTTAATTGTGTTCGGTTTATAGAGGTTTATTGGCGAAGTATAGTTTTATAGAGGAAACGTGTTTTTTTTTTAATCTATATACATTTATATACATTCATCCATTAAAAGTTGTGACATGTTGATATTTTTTTAATGATTGGGCCATGATTGTGTCGTAATATTTCTGCAAACTCAGGTGTTTATTGTTACGGTGTAGTGGGTAAACATGTGTGTCTATTGTTCTTTACTAGCGGGTGAACACTGTTGTATCGATGTATTGGTAGTTGTATACTGTAATAATGGTGGACGGAGTGGTCTAGCGGTAGAGAGCTAGACCACTCCGTACGAATCCGGGTTCAAGTCAGTTGACCGTTCCTGAGTCCACCTAACTCTGATGGGTACCTAACTCACGTTAGGGAGAGTAAAGGCGGCTGGGCATAGTCTTGACCACACTATCTCTTCATATGCCGATGTCACACAAACAAGTAAACTCTACTTCACTTGCCCCATAGACCGTCAGGTTTGAAAGGGAAACGTTACTTTTACTTACTTATACTGTAATAATGGTGATATACTTATGTAACAATTGTTATATACTGATTTAACAGTCATTATATAATCATTATATAATGATTCTGGCATGTGATGTATTGGATTATCAGTAGTAATATACTTTAACAATAGCTATTAATAGACACCATAACCTTCAATAGGTTACAGATCACTATACCAACACATAACATAACATCACTATATCAACACGTTACATAAGATCACTATACCAACACATAACATAACATCACTATATCAACACGTTACATAAGATCACTATACCAACACATAACATAACATCACTATATCAACACGTTACATAAGATCACTATACCAACACATAACATAACATCACTATATCAACACGTTACATAAGATCACTATACCAACACATAACATAACATCACTATATCAACACGTTACATAAGATCACTATATCACCAAGTTACATAACAACCCTCTACCTACATGTTACATTACATAACAACCATCCAATCAACGGATGACCTAAGTGCCATCTCCCCCCCCCCCCCCCCCCCCCCCCCCCCGACAACCCCATATATACAACCTTTAACGTCCAATGCTCCAGTCCATTTGTCTACAAACTTCGATATTTTTTTTAAAAATTGCTTGATGTGCATACCCGATTCCCTATGAACCACCACCCCCTTTTAACTTAATGTGCATACCTCCTCTCTGCTACCCCCACCCCGTCAGCTTAATGGGCCTACCCCTCCCCCACCCCCAGTAAATCGAGTTGCTTACACCAGCAGCCAACTCCAGACTTCAGAGAGAAATAAAAAACGACCAGGCTGGTCTTCTTCCTGCATGTGTGTGTTTGTATGTGTGTGTGTGTGGCTCTCTGTGTATGTATGTGTACGCTTGTGTGTGTATGTGTCTTACATGTTCGCCAAAGAATGTGGACTAGAGAATTTGGGATACGCAAACTACAAATGTGCCTATAGTTTTCAGTTGACGCAGTCAAGCGCGACCACATGCACTTCTTATTGTGTGGTGTGTGTGTGTGAGGTGTGTGTGTGTGTACTAATGTAGGCTTCAGGTCACATTTAGGAAGTCATTTACCTTAAAAAATAGGGTTTAGATTCTTGCTGTAAGTTATTCTGTGGGATGTGACGTTCATATATAGGGCCTACTTGTATTTTATACTGATGGATCAAGGTATTCGTCGTCATTTGTGGATTGTGGATCGACCTTTTTGGATTAGTTATTCAGAGCTAGTGGATGTTTGGATTAGTTCTTTAAAGCAAGTGAAGGTTTGGATTAGTTCTTTAAAGCAAGTGTAGGTTTGGATTAGTTCTTTAAAGCAAGTAGATGTTTGGATTAGTTCTTTAAAGCAAGTGTAGGTTTGGATTCGTGTGGATTTGTTATTGTTAGCTAAAGTTTAAGTTTCTAACAGTTCACTCAATGAGTTGAGCCTAGTCGTACCGTCAAAACACTTTTATGTGAAGACCTGTTTACTAAGGTACTACTGCTGTTAGAGTACGATCAGAAATTTGAGCTGTGCCTGCAGTGATACCCCAAGTGTGTGTGGGGGGGGGGGCGTTGTCCTATTTACACCTTTGTTTTACGACCAAGTAGAACTTAATCTGCTTCTATATTTCCGCGTGTTTATTATCTGCGTATTGAAAATAAGCCTAGTATAATGAGCCATAATTTTTCGGGAGTTTGCATGCAAGACGGGTACCCTAATTTCGATTGTCCTATTAACGATTGTGCTAATGATGATTGTCCTGTTAATGATTGTGCTAATGACCAGTGTCCTATTCACGATTGTCCTATTGACGATAGTCCTATTCACGATTGTCCTTTTGACGATTGTCTTTCTCACCATAGTCTAGAAAAATATCTTTAAGCTTTAAATAAACACGCCCCTTACAGTAAAGTTGGTTTTTCAATAACCAACATAATTCCACACGTAAAATATCGGGCACTTCATGTTATTTATATAAAAGAAAGCATAAGCGTAATAATTTAAGCCGATATAAATACACGATACTTTCATACTATTGAGTTGAATATCTGTTGTTTACACATTGACCTATGCTTGTCATTGAAAAATATTTTTAAAAGAGCATGTTTTAATTTGATAAGAAAAAAAGCTTTTTTTTTTTTTCAAGCAATTAAACGTTTCGACCGTCTGCCTTCCTGTGAACGACCGTCCCACATTGGCTGAGATGCCCTCGATGTAGGACAATAATTATATCGGGGGGGGGGGGGGGGGGGGGTATGGGCGTGGCTTGTTTTACGGTTGGTTGGCTGTTAGAACACGTTCATGCACCGTTGATCCGTTAATCCCCCAACTGCCTTATCCACGATTTTCATATGCTAAATAGGTACTAACAATGTACCAAGTTGGTAAAAAAAATTTTTTTAATTAAGATGGTCGTCTAACAACGTTAGCATTGTGAGGACAGAGGGACGATAAGGCGATACAAATCAAACGAAATCATCTCCTACTCAAGTGGTTCGTTGGGGAGGGGGGGGGGGTTAAGAAGAGGAACACAGTATTCCAACAATACACATTGCTTTGTTTGTGTGCATGTGTTCTGTAGCAAAGCTGTAAGGGCGTTAACTGCGTGGTTGTATAGAGTGGCCGCGCCTTGATATAACCCCACCACAAGAAATATTTCACCAGAGGCGTAGCGAGGAGGGGGGGGGGGGGGGTACATATGTCCCCGGGTGCCGAACCTAGTGGCGCCTAAATGGGTTGGAAAAAAATAAAAGCTTATTTTAATGCCGATAATGTTTTTACATTTAAAAAAAAATAAAACACATGGCATAGTTTTTCCATTGTGTTAATTTTTTCTATGATAAAAATGTAAAAAAAAAATGTTTTTGGCTTTTTTTTTTATTTTTACTAAAAACATCAAACAAGTCCAATAAAAATCAAACTGTTATATTTTTATATATTTCGAAGCAATTCTCGTTTATGTACATTAAAGATTTTTTTATTTCATTGCTTGGAGGGGGGGGGGAGTAATCTCTCTTGATTGTACAGACAAAGACCTCATTCTTTAGCATTTTACTTTTTTATGTAGCAGGCTAATTCGTTTGATTTTTTTATTATGTTTTTTTTTAAGCGAACCTTATTACAAGTTTACAACCTCACGTTTGATCTCTCTTAGACCGGAGTGACCCCTGACCTCTAGGTTTTATATGTTGACGTTCGGCCGTGCGTTTGATCAATCGATAAATTAAAACGACATTTTGTACCCGATGTTTATAAAGCCATTAAATTCCTGGCCTTTATGGTTGATGGTCTAGGTTGTTTCCCTTGATGATGAAGTATTGAGCCGGTAGAGTGCCGTCCCTTCACGGAAGTCGAGGAAACGATAACAACAAATCTATCAATGGTATTTCTGGTTGGCGTGGGTTAGGGTTGAGGTAGTCGGGTTAACTAAGCTGTTAAACCGTCGGTTAATTTTGTACGCTCATCTGTTAAACCATCAGGTCACTGTTGACTCACCTGTTAAACCACCAGGTCACTGTTGACTCACCTGTTAAACCATCAGGTCACTGTTGACTCACCTGTTCACTGTTGACTTACCTGTTAAACTTTCAGGTCAATGTTGACTCACCAGTTAAACCACCAGGTCTGACTCACCTGTTAAACCATCAGGTGACTGTTGACTCGCCTGTTAAACCATCAGGTCACCGTTGACTCACCTGTTAAACCATCAGGTCACTGTTGACTCACCTGTTAAACCATCAGGTCACTGTTGACTCACCTGTCATGCCTACCATTGTCTGATCTACCTCCCCCTCCCGTCCCCTGTCCTATTGATTTCAACAAACGACTCTAGATGACCGCCAACACGGGACAGTTGTCATGGTAACGAATCTGTTTGTGCATCATCCAGTCCATACTTTGGTCTTTCATACCTTCCCCATTATTTCACCCCCCCCCCCTCCCATACACTTTATTTCCACTTCCTGTTATAGGTTGCACGATGTTTTCACTGATGATCAAAAACGGCATTTAGACTGGAAATGTAGCATGTTTTTTTATTTAAATTATAATTTGAGTCAGTATTTTCTTCCGCGTACGGCTAGTCAATGTAGTGGTTGTCATTTCGCAATTGCGTTGCCTCATTTGCGAAACGCGAAGTAAATAATAGCTGTGGAAAAAATCGTGGGGGTGTAATTATCGAAAATAGGTTAGTCGTGTGGTGTTGTGAGTTTTGTAACAATGAGGGCGGTGTTTGCTGCGGCGGTTTCGTGGGTGTAGTTGTTGGAAAGTTGTGTGTACTCCGTGTCTCGTGACTTTCATAACGGCAGTTGAATTTTGTCACTCAAGTTGTGGGCTGTCACTTGAATTGTGTAATGTTGAATTATGTGATGTCCATTTAATGAATGTGATGTATATTGAATGAATGTGATGTCCGTTGAATGAATGTGATTTCCATTGAAGGAATGTGATTTCCATTTAATGAATGTGATTTCCATTGAAGGAATGGGATTTCCATTGAATGAATGTGATTTCCATTGAAGGAATGGGATTTCCATTGAATGAATGTGATTTCCATTGAAGGAATGTGATTTCCATTTAATGAATGTGATTTCCATTGAAGGAATGGGATTTCCATTGAATGAATGGGATTTCCATTGAAGGAATGGGATTTCCATTGAATGAATGTGATGTCCGTTAAAAGAATGTGATTTCCATTGAAGAATGTGATGTCCGTTAAAAGAATGTGATTTCCATTGAAGAATGTGATGTCCGTTAAAAGAATGTGATGTCCGTTAAAAGAATGTGATGTCCGTTAAAAGAATGTAATGTCCGTTAAAAGAATGTGATGTCCGTTAAAAGAATATAATGTCCGTTAAAAGAATGTGATGTCCATTGAATGAATGTGATGTCCATTGATGTGTGTGATCTACCCTGAATGCACTGAACCTTAGCCATGTTTGTAAAATCTGTTAAGACGCGCCTCGGGATACAAACTCAACAGCATACGGTTATGCTCGTACCTTAAGGTCAAAGTTCGAATCGAAGTGGCACGACGGGAACATGGGGTTGAAAGGTCAGGAGGTCATGGAGTACAAACTAGCCCAAGCCAATTCTTACTTAAACATGAAACGCCGGCCTAGTCTATCAATCCGCGCCTTAAGTAGTCTGCCCCAGAGCCTCGCACTTGTGAGATTTATCTTACATCTTGTGTCTTACATCTTGTGTCTTACATCTTGTATCTTACATCATGTGTCTGGTTGTACAAGATAAACCAGGCAGAGTCGTGATAAGCCCACTGTGTCAAAATCTTGTTGCCCTAAATTTTGTGGCCCTACTAGTCCACTGCATCTAAATCTTGTGGCCCTACAAGCCCACTGTATCAGAATCTTGTTGTCCCACATAGCCCACTGTGGCCTTATTGAATGAGTGAGTGATACAGTATCCATACAGATATCCACGACCTTTCCCCAAGAGAAGAAACTCGCCATCCTTTCCTGGCTCGCTCTCTCATTCTTTCTGAGGGCTAAAATCGATTTGCGGTGTGGAGTTTTTAATTAGACTGTCATAAAATATGCGGTCAGCTGCTGGGAGGTGTGTGTGATTGTGAGGGAGGTAGGGAGGGTGAGTGAGATTCGCGTAACGTGAAGTGATGCTCATTTACCCCCCCCCCCCCCCCCCGCTTGATATTTAAACCTAATTTTGTTCCGTCGCTATTTATTTAATTAAAATTATTTTTAAATAGTTGACAATAGTTGAGTGGAAATATTTCACGAGTTTTGTATTCCCGTATCCTGATTTCATTTCCCTGTGGATTTGTAACTCCGATGGGAGAGCTACATTTCGCAACACGCTATCCTTTGTTACATCAGTAGCACACGGAGTTATCTTCCCATTCGAAGAGTTGTCTTTTCTATTTATTGTCTCGCTTTTTAAAAGTATTTTCAAAACAGCCAGGGAATAAAACAGCTATGTGGTGTAATGATTACCAGATGTGTTGGGATCATTACCTATTAGAAAACGTAATTATATTAGTCTGTGTGTTTGTTGAATGATTCTATTTTTAGCGGTTGGTAAGTTATACAATGTTGACGATGTTCGGTTTTTAATTCCATGTGTGCTTCTGTGTGTACCAGTAATATAACACGGTGATGTAGGTGTGTTGCCGCTCTATAACACATTGAAGTGTGTAGCCGTTATATAAAACAATCATTTAGGTGGGTTGCTGTTATATAAAACAATCATTTAAGTGATGTAGGTGTAGATGTGTAGCTGTTATATGATGCTGTGATTTATAATTTTAGACTGTGTTGTGATGACAGAATATCCGTCTAAACTTGTTTTGGATCTTTGATAATCTTATTTCATATTCGTGCAATTACCATTGCTAGGTGAATAGTTTAATTATTTGTTAATTACTTTATAATATTAACGGACTTAATTTTCTGTAGGAAGGTATTAGAAACTACCTGGTATAAGTTTACTCACCTGTTGAAGCAGGGAAGTGATGTTTAGCTCACACACACACTTTGTATAATGGTTAAGTTCGGACTACCTGACAGTTAGACCATTTGTGTTAACTTTAAAAAAATTTAAAACGTGTGCCCATGCTTGAAGAACTGAATACACTTGGATCACTTGCGGGCAATAGACAAACGCTTCTTGTGACCTAAAGGACCGAAACACACCTGTAACACACCTGTAACACACCTGTAACACACACAGCCGATGAGCAGTACAGCCCACTAGAGCCCGAGTGTCCACCACCACCACCACCACCACCGCCCGCCCCCGTGTGTCCGACAGACATGAACAACCATGTCATCTCGCCCTACCACCTCAGTGTGTCCGAGGCGGAGGATGACCTCAGCGACTGGGAAAGCCCGATTGATATCGACCTGGCTGACCCTCCGCTTCACAAAAAGAACGTAAGTAGTCTACTACGTCACTTCCCCCCCCCCCCCCCCCCGTAGTCTACTTTCACTTCTCCCCCCCCCCTAGTCTTCTACGTCACTTCCTCGCCCCCCCCCAGTCTACTACGTCACTTCCTAGCCTGCCCCCCTCCCACCCCCCCACCCCTCCCCGTAGTCTACTACGTCACTTCTTCGCCCCCCCCCCCTAGTCTTTTACGTCACTTCTTCGCCCCCCCCCTAGTCTTTTACGTCACTTCTTCCCCCACCCTCTTATCTCCTTTTGTATTCTACGTTCCCTTCCCCCCTCCCCAGTATTCTGTCACTTCTCTCTCCCTCACCCCCATCCCATCGGCTGCTCCAATTTCTCAACGACTTTCACACAAGATATTGCCCAACAATGTCCATGTGACTTTCCTACTTTACTGAACTCAACAAACAAGTAGTTGGGATTCGGGTATTCCCAAAAGTTTGGGAATCCCCATTCAAAGTCGTGGGCGCAACAACACAATTTTCTCAGAACGGATTTTGTAGCTATGACCTAGCCGGCTAAACCTCCAACACCAATACTGTTATCTATCTCAGGTTTAAAATTATTTTTTGAGTGTTTATTGTATGTATAGCCCTGTTACATTCAAAGATTGTCAGAGGTACTCTATGTTATTTTCTTTGACACTGTTAGGTTTAAATAAATAATTAGAGATACTGTTAGACAAGATTTGGTTTTAGCTCATATTGTCTTTGTTAACGCTCAGTTCAGTTTTATGTTAGGGTAAGGCTTTGGATCAAGTTTGTGATAAGGCTTGAGTTAAGCTCCTGTGACAGTATCAAACAATAGAGAAGATAAAGCCAAGCAGCTGAAGCATGTACTCTCAGCTTTGGACATTAAAAAAATGACCTGTGGATCAGCTGTTGTATCCTCCGTGGCTTACCTGTGCTGGGAATAATACAGCTTGTGGACAGGTATACCAGGTTCTTACACCTGTCCTCAACCAGATTAACAACAGTCTTAAGTGCACATTTAATGAATCAAAAAACAAGCGTCCTCAACTAATCCACATCATCAATCTAAGTAATTAAGCAATTCATTTTAATTAGCCGAATTTCATTGTAGTAATTTCGATGGGAAGGGGAGATGGTGGTAGGGGCGGGGGGGGGTCTCCTCCACTTGTTGTATCCCCCGGGCACCAGGTACAAATGTCAGTCTTTAGCTTGTTGAGGTGGACAAATTGTCCAGTCATGCCGGGGACATTTCAGGATTTGGTGGCAGTTGAGATAAACAAGACATGTGTCTCACATAAACTAGAAATGTCCCTATGTCTCACATAAACAAGACTAGTGTCTCACATAAACAAGACGTGGCATGTGTCTCATATAAACAAGGCATATTTCTCACATAAACAAGACATGTGTCTCACATAAACAAGACATGTGGCCTGTGTCTTATATAAACAAGACATGTGTCTCGCATAAACAAGACGTGTGTCTCATATAAACAAGACATATGTCTCGCATAAACAAGACGTATGTGTCTCGACAACACCCGCCGGGCCTGCAATTAATTATCTGTCGATAATTCTCCGTTTAATTAGGCTAATGACTGGAGTTGTTCTTTGAAACTAGATAAGAGCTAATGTATGATGTGTTCTTATAAAAGAAAATTTTATTTTAATCACCGGTAAAATGCGACGGTGAGTTCTGAAGGTAAATCTACAACATCCTGAGTTTACCTGCACGCTCCTTCTCACCTGAGTGTGAGCTGTTGTACCCCCCCTCTCCCACTCCCCTCTACACTGCCTCTCCAGGCAATTATAACCTAGTAAACATCTCCGTAGAAGAAAGCTCTAGAACCCGACCGCCCCCGCCCTACGACCTGTCATCGCCCCACATGACATAGATGACGTAGTAAACATGGCATCCACCCCCCCCCCCCCCAACCCCAGCACGGCACTACTTTCCTGACTATTATGACGTAGTAAACATGGCACCCCCTCTACCACCACCGCACTACTGCTCCTTACATTCATGACGTCATACATAGCACTTCCCCCCACCACTGCACTACTCTTCCCCCCCCCCCCCCGCGACAATGATGACGTCACGCGCATGACCGTGACTCTAAGACCTGCTCACCCTACCCTGCCCCACCACCACCGCACTATTCCCCCCCCCCCCCCATTGACATTCATGACGTCACGCACATGACCGTGACTCTAAGACCTGCTCACCCTACCCTGCCCCACCACCACCGCACTATTCCCCCCCCCTTGACAATGATGACGTCACATACATGACCGTGACTCTAAGGCCTGCTCATCTCCTACCCTGCCCCACCCATCTCTGCCTGTATGGACGGGCCGCCTCCCTTGATCCATCACGTTCACCCAGCCATCGATCCCCTGCCAATACCTGACTCGCGATCGCTGCTTACCTGCCCTTCTTTCTATAAGCCCACACTCTCTGCTCTCAGTGGCCATCCACTGACAAAACCACGTATGTGCCTTAGGTAGAACTTTGAGAGGATCCGGTTACCTTTCAAAATTATCAAACAATATGTTTTATTGAATAATCTATCAGTTGAGCGTCATTCCGGAATGTAAAATAAGCGGACCAAAAATTTTAAAATTAAAAAGTTTACAAATTTTGAACCGTAATTTTGTGTACTGTAAAGGAAATCCAATATTTCACGTACTATTGACTATAATACTACTCCTTCTTTAAAATATATAAAAATCTACTTCTTTATTTTTTTTTTGCGTGAAGCCAATTTAAACTGTTGTTTTTTGTTTTGTTTTTTCCGAATCACAACTTTATGTAAAATCAACAAGTTTTTCATTTAACCCTTTAAATCCCAGATTTAACTCATAAAAGCCCAGATAATTTCTATTAAAGGGCAATAAGTCCTGTTTCTCCCAGACCTAGTTTTCCTATCCAAGACAATCCACAAATAGCATGACGATTACGTATGACACGTTCAAGTGCACGTTTTACAAATCTGTTCTTTGTAACTGAGTGACATAACATTTCTGTACAATTATCTTTTATTTTCCCCCTGTCGATAACTCCAGCGGCAGTTTCTATATTTGCTCAAGAGTTACCGCACCTGCATTGATCGAACCTATATCATCAGATGACGCTGTGAGCTATAATCATCTTTTGTTTGAAATCTATGCCCTGAGGGCGTGTGGGATAATTGAATGGCCAATAATCAGACGGCGTTCGCATCATGGTGCGCATCTATTGAACTGCTCCGCATACTGCCGTCTTGCGTTGGATGTCAGATCAGGTGTTCGCGTGTCGTCTGTCATGTTGTCTGACATGTCACGGTGTCTGTCGGACTGACAGCACGCGCCTCGCACGAGATGTTTGGGTCCCGATTGGACCAGGTTTAAACATTGGACGTAGTGAGCAGACATCTGATGGACATAGATCTTCACGGACTTAGAGCACCACCTGTTGTGATAATTCTTCACATTGGACTAGATCCACCTGTTGTGATACTTTACATTGTACCAGAATAACTTGATGTCATACTTCACACTGGAATAGATCCACCTGTTGTGATACTTTACATTGGACTAGACGGACTTGATGTGATACTTCACATTGTAACAGCTCACCTGTAGTTTATCCTACCATTGGACTAGCTGGACTAGATCCACCTGTTGTGATACCTCACATTGGACCTTGTCAACACCTGTTGTTCAGGCTACCATTGGACTAGACACACCTGTTGTTCATGCTACCATTGAACTAGACACACCTGTTGTTCAGGCTACCATTGGACCAGACACACCTGTTGTTCAGGCTACCATTGGACCTTGTCAACACCTGGCCGGCACCTTTTGTCTGACCACACACCACGGTGCCGCAGGTTTGGAGATGTTTCTGCGACAGTTTACCACGCCATCGTCGGTGAAAACATTCCACCTGACTAAAAGAACATCGCCGGCGTTTGATGATGTAACTACCTGATGTTGTTGTATGTGTAGTTGTTGTTGTACTACATGAAACCACAAGATGTTGTATGTATAGTTAGTTGTTGTACTACGTGCTACTACAAAATGTTGTTGTACCAAATGCAATTATCTGATGTTGCTGTACCACATGCAACTAGCTGATGTTGTTTACGATAGTGTTGTAGTTGTACAATAACCACCCTCCTTCTCCCCCCCTCTCCCCCCCCCCCCCCCCAAGATGTCAATTCTCTACTTGTAACAATGTAGAAATGGCTACTATACTACATAATAGTACCTAGATTTTTTAATTGTACTTCTACTAGCTACTTTATATATAATCATTTTTCACAAGCACCCCCATCCTTTTCCTTCATGTTGTAATTATTATGGTGTTTCATTGCAGGCTAGGTATGAATTATTTTTAAATTAATCCTGAAACTATAAGAAATATAATTTGTGTTGTACAATGCGACCCATGTGAAGCCATAAGTGTAATTATAAGAAGTGTATCTAGCTTACATAAGTTCTAAGACTTGTTTGTTCGTGTCTAGACTAAGTACTTCTATGTCCGTGGCTGACCAATCAAACGCGAGCCTTCAGTCTGGGTAGCAGACGTAGCGGTCTTCTAAAGGTCAGCGTTTCTGCGTCCACCTCCGCGGGGGGTCCAAACAGGGGTCAGTTCTACTCTCGTCTGCTAATTGGCACCTCTCATGTTTGTTTCTCTTTCCCTCCTTTAAAAAAAATATCAATTCCCAAAAATCTGTTATGATCTCACCAAACTTGATAGGGTTGTTTACAAAACCGAAATCTTAAAACTTAATTTTTCTTTTGTTTTTGTTTTGTTTTTGTTTTGTTTTTGTTTTGTTTTTGTTTGTTTTGAAGATTATGAGTATCATCATGCACTGAGTATTTAAAAAAGTAATTGTATCTATAGTTGTAGTAGCCCATGCAGGACCGATATTTTAATGAACAACTTCCATGCTTGACAGTCAATTATCAGTCGAACTAATTATATTTTTATTATGCTAATATTCTCACTGAACTGCTGCCTACACAACTTTGTTTTAAACTGCTCCCTACAGAACATAGTTTTAAACTGCTGCATATATTAGAACTTAGTTTTAAACTGCTACCTACAGAACATAGTTTTTAACTGCTACCTACCTACACTTGGAACATAATTTTAAACTGCTACGGCTGCCCTGCGATTGATTGTCCCTGATCTATTTGTGCTGATAAAAGGTCGCGCGCCAGGGAAAAATCTTGATGTCATCTCCAGCCTTTGATGTGTATGTGAGCTGGTAATGGCCTAGTTCTACCATCACAAACCAGGAAGAGATTGGTCTGCCCTAGTTAAAAAATGTGTGGGCTTAAAGTGCTTAAGTGTTTATCCGTTAATGTTTAGTTGTTGATTCGTGTGCTACAATCATTGTTGGAACATAGATGTTTAGTTGTTGATTCGTGTGCTACAATCATTGTTGGAACATAGATGTTTAGTTGTTGATTCGTGTGCTACAATCATTGTTGGAACATAGATGTTTAGTTGTTGATTCGTGTGCTACAATCATTGTTGGAACATAGATGTTTAGTTGTTGATTCGTGTGCTACAATCATTGTTGGAACATAGATGTTTAGTTGTTGATTCGTGTGCTACAATCATTGTTGGAACATAGATGTTTAGTTGTTGATTCGTGCGCTACAATCATTGTTGGAACATAGATGTTTAGTTGTTGATTCGTGCGCTACAATCATTGTTAGAACATAGATGTTTAGTTGTTGATTCGTGTGTTACAATCATTGTTGGAACATAGATGTTTAGTTGTTGATTCGTGTGCTACAATCATTGTTGGAACATAGATGTTTAGTTATAGATTCGTAGATTTTTTATTGTTGGAGCGTTGCCGATGTTCATACAGCGGTGTGGTGGGGCGGTAGAGCGCACGATTACTCCCCCGAAAGGCGTCAGTTCGGATGACGAGCTCAAACTGTTCACCCAGCTCTAGCGGGTACCTGGTTCATGTTGGGGGAAGTAAAGACAGCCGTACACGATGTTGACCACTTCATATGTCCAGGTCAGCTAAACAGATGAACTCTAATCCATCTGCCCCACTGGCCGTATGATCTAAAGGGATAGTGTTCCCTTGATTATGTTGATGTATGTGCTACAACATTTGTATGGGCGTGTTTTACCGCTCATCACAAAAGAATGGTATCGATTCCATTGTGCCTGTTTAAATATTGGCACCAAAATATGGCATCGATTCCATTGTGCCTGTTTAAATATTGGCACCAAAATATGGCATCGATTCCATTGTGCCTGTTTAAATATTGGCACCAAAATATGGCATCGATTCCACTGTGCCTGTCTACATATTGACACCAAATAACGGTTACAAAAAAAACTATATACGCCTTTGATTGTGACATTTGTTCATCAAATACCAAATCTTAATGAGATTATGGCTAAAGGGCACGTGACCACGCCCATTGTTTGACTGGATATATGCTAGACTTCAAGAACTGATGTCCACAACATACCCAGCACTAATGCTAATAGTGTCTAAATGTGGGGACTATCGAAACCGTATTAAATAGAATTAGGACATTTTTTAAAATTATCTTCCCTAAATTAAAAGTTCATTACAAATTAAAATAGCACTTGTTAACGGCTAAAATTGGTTACGTTCTGTTGTTGTTTTGTTTTTTGTTTTTTTTTTATTTGGGTAAGCTACACTGTGTAAGCTCTACGACCCGGCCACCCCATACCGCTAGGTAGTGTAGCATTAGATGTAACTTTAGATGTAACATCAGAACCCCGCTCTGCTGAACGAGAGAGGATTGTGTAAGAAAAAAAATCCATAGGATCCAATCGTTTCTTGATAACATAGACGGTGAATGTATCAGAACCTGGCCAAGAACAGTTTGAGAACAATCGACGTTTGTTTTCAACCCACCCCTCCCCACCACACCGCACACAAACACACACGCCACCCACCCACCCCGCACTTGGTGACGATTTAAAATTGTGCAATACTTAAATCTAGATCTGTTTAGTGCAAACTTTTTTAAGCTTTGTTTTAAATGGAAATTTCACTTCACACATACAGAGATTCTCTGTGTCAAGTTGTATAAGTGTTAAGTGACGGCCGGACACTAGAGTTTTAGAGTTTTAGACTAGTGGACAGACACTCGGGTATAAGTGGACAGACACTCGGGTATAAGGCTAGTGGACAGACACTCGGGTATAAGACTAGTGGACAGACACTCGGGTATAAGTGGACAGACACTCGGGTATAAGACTAGTGGACAGACACTCGGGTATAAGTGGACAGACACTCGGGTATAAGACTAGTGGACAGACACTCGGGTATAAGACTAGTGGACAGACACTCGGGTATAAGGCTAGTGGACAGACACTCCCGAAAAAAGTCTACCGCCCCCCCCCCGAAAATTTCAAGTGTCCCCCCCCCCCCCCCCGGAGAAAAAAGTCTGGAAGAAACACTGGTGGAGTGGATTATCGTTCCTAGACTTGTCTTCCCAACTCATTTAATTTAGTGACGTAGTTTCATAACGCTTAAGGAACAGCAAAACATTATGGTAATTGGAATGATTGAAATGACGTGATTGACGTAATTGCGGCGCACGGGGTTGAGTGAGATATTTTTTTCTTGCATGAAGGGCCGGGTGGTATCTGGCAAATCAATGGATGACGTCAACACGAGATTAAACGTCACTCGGTTGATAATAAAAGCAAACATTGAATGACGTCAAGACGAGTTCATACGTCATGTAGTTGATGATAAAAGATAACATCTTGACGTCATCCTTTTACGAGTGTGACATCGCAACATAATCCGTATGCTATTGATGAATTCTCTCTCTCTCTCTCTCTCTCTCTCTCTCTCTCGCTACAGTCCAAGGGAATTAACCCATTTAAACGTAATTTGGTAATGACATCCAATTGGAACTTTCAGCTTTACTAGGATAACTCAACGTTTTATATAATAAGATTAGTTTTTTTTTTAGCAGAAATAAAATCTGACACCCTATTTAATTTAAGTAAGGGATATACTTTACTGGGAGAAATCAAGTCGTTGTATATTGTAGCTTTTATTCATCAATATTAAATTTAGATCTTTACAACTGGGCAGTTTTATAAGTAAAGGGCAGTAATTGATAATATTTTTCTCTTAAAATTATTTCGGAACTATCGTCAGTTACCTCCCCTAGTCTCCATTTATTTTTCGTTATTGGTTTATAATTTACATTTTACATAAATCTCTCACCTTAGGTTTCAAATGTAAATAAATAATATTGTTTCAAAAATATCTTTATTGAGAAAACTATATTTAGTTTTATCTATGTACGTATTAATTAATTTTCCTACGTACAATGTTTAGTGTAACCGTTAAGGCCTGTTAAAACTCACACAACTGACTGTTTGACTCCTAACGAATAGTTTTATTTTTAGTGATGCTTTCTTCTTGCCTGTCGACACTTAATTAATCAAGCATTAAATGTGAATACAATCACACACACGAAGTATGTAGCCATTTATATTTCAACTCTACTTCATCTGCGCGATGGACCGTCTGTTCGTAAAGAGAACGATGTATTACCTTTTGCTCCTATATGTGTGATGTCCATTTTTTAATCAATTTTTTTTTCATCAATCAAAATTTCAAAATCTTTAAATTTAAATTTATATATGATATAACAGTCCATGCTTATAAAACAACGGAGTAAAATCTTACGAAGCTGTCGTCATCTTCATCTCATCAGTTTATCTTCTAAAAACAGATACAATTTCAAAAGTTTATCTTTAGAACTACAGACGCAACTAATCTAGTACCTCTTAGTTCCTTGGCCCACTGAGTCGATTGTATTCTTAGTTCATCATTGATTATGTCCCCTTATCTTACGGAAAAAACATGTAATTGTTTTCAATTCAGGATTGGTTTGACGTCACAGTCTTGTACTACAACTTGTGCCGTCACTGATAAGAATTGGTGACACATTTTTTTCTATGGTAATCCAGTTGGGCCACCTTCTATATAATTTTTTGTTGACAAATGTGTGGAATTTTTTAGGTGACTAGAACTTAGAAGAGTTGTAATTGTAATGTAAAGAAGCAATACATAATTTGTCTCCCTTGTCCTAAAACAAAACTTATCTCCCTTGTGATAAAAGAAAACTTGTTTTAGTATGATGAAAAAACATTGTCGCCCTTGTGATGAAATGAAATTTGTTTCCCCTGTGGTTTGTCTCCCCTGGTGTGTGACGGTATAACGACCGTGGGACGGATGGCAACAGTCAGATAACTGAGAGATAACTCACAGATAACTCTCTCTGTGCCATTGGTACAGCGGACATCGCTTGTAGAGGTTATCTACGGGGACATGATAAAAATAATTAGCGCACTGTCTCGCATGGGACACGACCCCTATGATCCCAGTGTTAATTGACCCCATGCCCCTTGTCTAATTGACCCATCGTCCTTGTCTAATTGACCCCTTCCTTTGTCCTTGTTCAGTTGATCCCCATGTCTCCATATTAAGTGACCCATGATCCTAGTCTAATTGACCCCTGTGTCCTATCTTGACCCCAAAAAACAAAAATATCCTAGCCCATGGTGAGCAGCCAGTGTTACTTACAACCCTTGTGTATATCGGGCTGTGTGCTAAATTTGTGTCCTCAGCCAAAGCTCGCATGCGACGCCTATGATCAAAGTGCTCACTTTCTCCGTGACGTTATGCTCCATGCACGTGCGCTATCCCCCTCTGGATAAATGTGTGTGTCACATCCTTTGTTTACCAGCCATCAAACGTCACCTCCCCCCTCCACCCCAACCCCCCTACGTGTGGTGGTGTCAGACAGGGACTGGGTGAACCTGTGACGTAACTAACGAGACTTGGGACCGAGGGCGAGACGTTCGTGACACATCAGTTACTCACACACACACACACACACACTCACACACACACACACAGCCACACACTGGGACACTTTTGTTTGAACGGCGTGTGACCTAACCATCACAAGGTGGGTAGATCGTAATATGGTCACGTGGCTTGGTGCGTCTGCCGCAGATGGGTTTTATTTGCCGCCCTACGCGGTCGATCCGTTTGAAGCCAGCAGACGACCAAATATAACAGACACCCGATGTAAAGATCAAAAGACATGTATCAATGATGTAGGGCCCAGAGGTATTGGTAAAGTAAATTTGTGATCAAGGATTACGGACGAAGAAATTAAGGATTAATGGAGAATTAAAATAACTTCTCTTAGTGGCATATTTTATTTTTATTTTAAAAACATGTTTTAACGTTTGTACTTATTTTATAATTTTAGAAACCATCTCTGATTCTTTTAAGTGAAGTTAGTGTTAAAAAATTGGCTCAACTTGTGCAGTTATGACTAACACATGACTTTAAAGGCCTAAACTTGTGCAATCATGACTAACACACGACTTTAAAGACGTGTCAATTTCCTGAATTCAAGCACAGTTGTGTGGTCATCTCTTCTTATCTCAACTTTCGCGTTGGTGTGGGCGGTATTGAATGGCCTTCACAGGCCTCAATTGGTGTTCGTTAGTTGGGGCTGATGTCACATCTCTCAACCATCCACATCCCTCTACCATCCACATCTTTCAACCATCCACATCTCTCTACCATCCACATCTCTCCACATCTCTCTACCATCCACCTTTCTCTACCATCCACATGTCTCTACCATCCACCTTTCTCTACCATCCACATCTCTCTACCATCCACATCTCTCTACCATCCACATCTCTCTACCATCCACATGTCTCTACCATCCACCTCTCTCAACCATCCACCTTTCTCTACCATCCACATCTCTCTACCATCCACATCTCTCTACCATCCACATCTCTCTACCATCCACATCTCTCAACCATCCACATCTCTCTACCATCCACATCTCTCTACCATCCACATCTCTCTACCATCCACATCTCTCTACCATCCACATCTCTCTACCATCCACATCTCTCTACCATCCACATCTCTCTACCATCCACCTTTCTCTACCATCCACATGTCTCTACCATCCACCTTTCTCTACCATCCACATGTCTCTACCATCCACCTCTCTCTACCATCCACATCTTTCAACCATCCACCTTTCTCTACCATCCACATCTCTCTACCATCCACATCTCTCTACCATCCACATCTCTCTACCATCCACATCTCTCTACCATCCACATCTCTCTACCATCCACATCTCTCAACCATCCACCTTTCTCTACCATCCACATCTCTCTACCATCCACATCTCTCTACCATCCACATCTCTCAACCATCCACATCTCTCTACCATCCACATCTCTCAACCATCCACATCTCTCTACCATCCACATCTCTCTACCATCCACATCTCTCTACCATCCTCAACTTTTTTTTTTGCTGACCTGTGTTCATTTGTTCATTTTTCGAACTGTTTGCCTTATCGTAAGTCTGATAGATAAAGTTTGCATGTGATTGTCGAATTCCAGCACACACACACACACATAGACACACACACACACACACCCACCTAGAGTATAAAAGAGAAGTCACTGGTGAGATGTCACCTTCACGGGTCACTGGTGACGTGAAACAATGTGACACGTCAACCGTGACGGGTCATCAACACCTTGCCATGGCACCGAGTAGTGCTGGTAACGTCATCAGTTACTGCAGCTAATGACATCAATTACTGCAGGTAATGACATCAGTTACTGCAGGTAATGACATCAGTTACTGCAGGTAATGACATCAGTTACTGCAGGTCATGACATCAGTTACTGCAGGTCATGACATCAGTTACTGCAGGTCATGACATCAGTTACTGCAGGTCATGACATCAGTTACTGCAGGTAACGTCATCAGGTACTGCAGGTACTAACATCAGTTACTGCAGGTAATGACATCAGTTACTGCAGGTAATGACATCAGTTACTGCAGGTAATGACATCAGTTACTGCAGGTAATGACATCAATTACTGCAGGTAATGACATCAGTTACTGCAGGTAATGACATCAGTTACTGCAGGTACTAACATCAGTTACTGCAGGTAATGGCATCAGTTACTGCAGGTAATGACATCAGTTACTGTAGGTAATGACATCAGTTACTGCAGGTAATGACATCAGTTACTGCAGGTCATGACATCAGTTACTGCAGGTAATGACATCAGTTACTGTAGGTAATGACGTAAGGTAACGACAGGACAGGTGTGAAGGTTACACTGTACTCATGTGATGGTAAATCACTGCTTCACGTGACAGGGTACTACAAAATGTAACATTATATCTTTGTAACCTTTTGCTTGTGAACACATTAAAGTTTAAATCTTTTGCCCATGAACACATTATAGTTAACTGCAATTTTCTATAACTTTCGTAATTATACGTCTTTCGTATAGGGCCACACCGTAATCTTATTCAAATAACTAACGCAAATTTATTTTACCCCCCCCCCCCCCCCCACCACCACCATTCTCATATAACCCATACACATAGGGAGATTGTTGTTTGAGTTAAGCCGGTAACCAAGTGTGGTAGAGTGGTCCGTGTGTGTGTGTGTGTGTGTGTGTCGTTGAGATAAAGAGATTTACTACTCTAATTTAAAATATATTTCTGTACCAGGTCCTTACAACCCCCACCCTACCTGCTTATACCCACACATACCCTCACCACACACACACACACGGAGTGGGTGGAACAAGACGAGACCCCGGGAGGTCCGACAAATCTACAGCCACTCAACTGCTCTGGAACTCAATGAACCCGGCCTGACAGAATGGGCATAAAGTGCTCGGCTGGTCACCCCTAGTGTCGCTCTGTTTAGAATGTAAGACACATTTCTGTAATGGCAGCTCAGTGACGTCAATGCTGTAGCGGGGGGGGGGGGGGGCTGTATTCTAGCGGCAATAACATTTAACATATGGAGTTAAATCTTTAATCTAGGATAAGCGGGGACATGTAGGACTTGGGGGACATTCGTCATCGTAGGACATGTTTGACCGTAGGACATGTTTGACCGTAGGACATGTTTCACTTGTCTCAGGACCGGAGGACATATATTGCTCTAGTTTCCGGACACTAGAGGACATGTTCAACATTAGGACCACGTGGGTCAGTTAAGCCGTTGTAACTGTCATGGAGTCCAGGACTCAGCTGTAACCTCTGATGTACGTGTCCACTCACAGACCACCGGACCGTGGACTGACATCGTTGATGACGTCAATGCTCGCTTCAAGCTGTCTCCTTCACAGAACGGAATGCTATTTTTAGCTTACTGTGACCTAATTTGGTGCAACTCGGTCAACTGGTGAATTCTTTCGCAATCAGTTTCTTCTTGAAGCCTGGCGCATTTTGAACCAGCTCCATACCATTATAACTATTAGCAATCAAGATAAATCAGATAAATCAACTCCCCACAATACATTTTGACATAACTAACATTGGCTGCCAGTGGCGTTAGGCCTATCATATTGTTATTGGGAGGTTCAATTTTTTGAAATGGTAATTTACATATATTTGTAGCCTATTGACATTCGCAACTTTGAAATTGAAGGCAACACAAGCGCATAGTAGGACAGTTGATATTTTGGGACCTACCCCCACCCCCCGGACACGCCATTGTTGGGGGCTGCTGTCTCATCCTGCTACGGTCGAGCTGTCCGGGCAATTCCTTTAGCGCCACCTGTTGGCTGGGGGGTACGGGGGCCAGGTACGGCCGGTGAACAATGCGAGCTGTGACGTCATAACAACAGGTCGCCCCAGCCAGCGGAGCGTGACGAAGAAAAAAAAGGTGTATCTGGTGTGGGGGCACACCGCTATGTAGGTCAACGTCGCAAATTTGACGAGTCAGACGTGTTGTGTTGACGGTCCACCCGCTCGCCCCCCCCCCCCCCCCTTAACTATTTCCGGTAAACTGACGCAACGTGGGGATGTTTGTTTTGTTTACATTGAGGATTACCACCGCTCCTCGCCTAGTCATCAATACAAACTTCCCCTAATTACGCATGGAGAGCAACCTGCTTAAACATTCCCTGCTTGATTGCTGTGGGTTTGAGATAACGAGGCGAACGAGGCGTGTGCCGGGTGGGGGTGTAAGGGCACTGTTGTGAGTAAACACATCCGGTTGTGACGGGCATGTTTTGTCTACGTCACGCCGACCACACATTGTGTTTGTAGCACGCAGATGGTCGGTGACTTGCCTGCCTCCTTCACAATCCGTCACTTGGAAAGTTTTTTTATTAAATAAACAGGAATTGTTTTCTAAGTCTGGGAGATGTGACTTGAAATAAGTAGACTGGTGGGATAGTCATAGATTTGATGTAGTGGATAGTCACAAATGTAATGTTGGTGTAGTGGATAGTCACAGATGTGATGTTGGTGTAGTGGATAGTCACAAATGTAATGTTGGTGTATTGGATAGTCACAGATGTGATGTTGGTGTAGTGGATAGTCACAGATGTGATGTTGGTGTAGTGGATAGTCACAAATGTAATGTTGGTGTAGTGGATAAGTCACAGGTCTGATGTTGGTGTAGAAGCTGAAGTTTTAGTTTTCAGGTTTTGTCAGATGGTCTCCAGCAGGTCAGCATAGACTTTTGTCCCCATTATAATCATAAATCAGCCAGTGTATATCCACTGTAGCAAACTTAACTATAGTCAAATATACAGGATATATATGGTTTACAACTACAGATTTTAGGAACACTAAAACTTAACTATTCGCGTTCTTTAGCTAACTAATGGTTTGGTGTCACAGGCCAACTTTTAAAGTAATTTCGCCAATAAAACTGTTACTATTATTAGACTAATGTGATTGTCTGATATTCTGCCTGTCTATCCAGTGAGTGACATGCCGTGTCATTAGTTCCGCCTGACATGCCGTGTCATTTGTTCCGCCTGTAATTAGCATGTCAATGTCATTTCTGCAAACTTTCCTCGCGTAGTGGGAGTTGCCTGTTATTGTGATCCTGGTGTTAGTCCCCTCCCCCCCTTCCCCCCACACCTTAAGATTTTATTTCTTTTTTTTTTTAATTGGAATATTTCTCGTCAGAATGTCGGTCAAAATAAAATAAATTCTAGAAGCCATCAAAATGAATGACATCTTTGTAGGTCAGTTAACGAGTGTAGGTTACTGACAACAAACTGCACTGAACGCTTGCTGATCCCAAGAACTTTAGGGTTAATTTCAAGACGTTAATCACGTGATGAGGACGATGGTCAAGCTGTTCATCGTGACATTTATAACACTCAGATCATGGACAAACTACTGACAAAACTCCTGACAAAACTCTTGAAAAAACTCTTGACAAAACTCCTAACAAAACTCCTGACCAAACTCTTGACAAAACTCCTGACAAAACTCCTGACAAAACTCCTGACAAAACTCCTGACAAAACTCCTGACAAAACTCTTGACAAAACTCCTGACAAAACTCCTAACAACTCCTGACAAAACTCTTGACAAAAACCCTGACAAAACTCCTGACAAAACTCCTAACAACTCCTGACAAAACTCTTGACAAAATCCCTGACAAAACTCCTGACAAAACTCCGGACAACCTGACAAAACTCCTGAAAAAACTCCTGACAAAACTCCTGACAAAACTCCTGACAAAACTGATAATTGATTATCTCGTGGACAGCATTGACAGCAAAGCAAACAACGTGACAGATTGTAAGAAAACAAAAGTTATTTATAGCCCGCACGACTGCTAATAGAATCTCGTGACGTGATAATGTAAACGGCCTCTACCCTGATACGTTAGTTCGCGGTACTGTTCCTATTGCCCAAACTTCGTATCCGGATTTGGTACCTGTACTAAGCCCTCAGTACAGCCCGGGACTTATGAATGGGGGGGGGGGGGGTGGGTGATTGGCTGGTACTTCCGGTTATAGAAAACGTACAAGTTAACCATAACGATGTTAAATCATGCATCTGAGTTGAGCTCAACAGTTGAAACCATCACTGCCATGTTCTCTGGTCACCCAGTGAACAACGTGTTGTCTGGCTGTCCTGTCCTGTAACTCAATACACGCGTGACGATATAGAACTGCTGTGTTGCTGTGATTTCATCTATTCACACAAAAAAATTACTAAAAAACAAGCTCACATTTTGATGTGTCTCATATTTCGTGTTGACTGTCTATGATGTAGACTCCAAAAAAAAATCTACAAGTCTTCTATTCAGAACCATCCAACAACAATATAGTAACACTTCATTAATTCACTCCAAAATTTTATTAAGACCATCCTATATTTGTTATGTGCTATGTACCTTTTGCAGCGGCAAGCCTCGAAGACCTCGTTAACAATGATGTACATGGTCGTACTTTAATAGTTATCTCCCCTCACGCGAAGACAAATCGTTTCTTGTGTTAAGACTTATCGCCCCTGTCTTGACTTAAGTGGAGGCTTATCTACCTTGTATTAAGTCGTATTGTCTTTTAGAAACGTTGGTGTTTTTACCAATTATCTCCCCTGATGTGAGGAGTTACCTCCCGCGGTGTGAAGAGTTACCTCGACTGTACAGCTGATTGTACTCAGCCCGTATGACGTAGCTAGCAACAAATGGTGGGACGCCAGTGCTTGTACAACAGGCGTTCGCCCATGAACTGGCCTGGTGTTCGCTTCACCGACTTCAAAGTTTATCCACACACTTGTCTTGTTTGTCTTCAAGTATGTGTCTGACGTCAAGGGTCTTTTGTTTGTTTGGTTTCGCAATGTTCTGTGATTGATTGATTGATTGATTGATTTTATTAATTAGGTTGAAATTTGAATTTGGATCGTATAATTACCTATTTTAAGCAGAGAGCTTATAACAACAGATCACGTGGCCGAACACAGAGTTCCCCTCCCCCCCCCCCCCCCCCCCCCAACATGGCTTCTATAGTTATGTAAAGCTTACGTAACCCCCAGTGGTGCTTTTATATTTAAACAAGGTTAGACGATCTAAATGACTAAGTTAACCTTATAATAACGCGTTTATTCTTACATTGAACGAATTCCAGTTGCAGTAATTAGACAATGATTGATCTAATTAAGGTTAATTGATATAATCCCGAAGCCTATAATGACTCCCATAGACGTGCCATAGAAGTCAACTTGCTAGGCAGTTGCTGGGCCTATAATCCTATATCTGGGCCTATAATCCTATAGCTGGGCCTATAATCCTATAGCTGGGCCTATAATTCTATAGCTGGGCCTATAATTCTATAGCTGGGCCTATAATTCTATAGCTGGGCCTATACATTGTATGGCTGGGCTTATAATCTTATAGCTGGGCCTAAAATCCTATAGCTGGGCCTATAATCCTATAGTTGGGCCTATAATCCTATAGCTGGGCGTATAATCCTATAGCTGGGCCTATACATTGTATAGCTGGGCCTATAATCCTATAGCAGGGCCTCTAATCCTATAGTTGGGCCTATAATCCTATAGCTGGGCTTATAATCCTATAGCTGGTCCTATAATTCTATAGCTGGGCCTATAATTCTATAGCTGGGCCTATACATTGTATGGCTGGGCTTATAATCTTATAGCTGGGCGTATAATCCTATAGCTGGGCCTATACATTGTATAGCTGGGCTTATAATACTATAGCTGTGCTTATAATTCTATAGCTGGGCCTATAATCCTATAGCTGGGCATCTAATCCCATAGCTGGGCCTATAATCCTATAGCTGGGCCTATACATTGTATAGCTGTGCTTATAATTCTATAGCTGGGCCTATAATCCTATAGCTGGGCCTATAATCCTATAGTTGGACCCATATATTCTGATTCAATTAAATTTAGCCTATCGTGAGATTTACTCAACTGTTACCGGATTCTTATCGGCATCATCGAAACACTTATATAAACCAAAGGTCATCTCCCTATATATATATATATATGCTTACAAATCTAAATTAAGGCTTCTTTCTTTGTGCTCTATCATGTTAATTCCGTAAAATCCCGACAATGGAACAATTAGGTCTGTTTGTTTAGTTTTCTCCAAAATAGCGCGTTTGACTAAAACATACCTAGATCTAGTACTGCTAGGATGTTAGAAGTATTTTAAGATAGATACTCCACGGTCCACCGGTGTATTCTTAGCTGTTGCCATTTGCTTTCAAGTGCCTTTCTTCCCCCTCCCCCCTCAATAATACATGAACGAAATACGCGATGGATATAGATAGAACAGGCTTTGACCTTTGCACCGCAGTCCCCACTAATGTGTCTGTCAATACGAGGGTGATTCACTTTTTTGACGCAGGGGAATTAACTCCAGTTCACCAGGGACAACAACCGGGGGGATGGGGCGCTACAGAAAACGATCTTTGCGAGTAACTAGGGCGCACATGACAGGGGCGATACTAGGGGGTGGTCTGTCTGCCCCAGGCTTAACATATTACGGCCGTTTCTAACGCAAAAAATCAGGGTAGTTTTTATTATGTTCTTGATGTTTTACTCCCGTGATAATTTTTTCTTCCCCAGTTTTTTCTGGAGCACCGCGATAATCTCGCGGCCTCTCGTGCATCAATCACGGTGTATTGTTTTGATTGTGTTATCAGTGTGGACGATTATAAATGTATAACCACAGACGTGATAACGAAAAAATATACCTATAACTAGGCTATGAGATTAGATATGGAATTCAACAGACTCTAATGATAAAAATCGTGTTTGATCAAGCCTATGTGAGAGATACGATTGTATTCTAATTTTAGATTGACTTATTCACTCTGAACTTTGACCCACAATACAGCTCACGCCGTTCCTAAAGTTAAATACCAAAGCTTTATTTCTGGCGTACAAACAATGTTAGCTTTCTATTTTTAGACTGAGACGGTAAGTTTTTTTTTAACTGCTGGCCTTACAACACAACAAAGATGGACTTTGAGAGAGAAGGGAAACAATCTAACGGGGCCACGTTAAATTCTTTGTCCGTTTTCCTTTAATTGACTTCTGCTGGGATTTCTTTTTTTTTTTTAGAAATTTTTTCTTGCTTTTACTGAACATATATCATTACACAATACTAACTTAATACCCCCATCTCTCCACTTCCTCTTTCAATAATATATCGTGTCCTCTCGTAGGTCCCCTCGTAGGTCATCAAACAGGTCCTTCTGTCCTGACCTATCACATATATTTTTAGCCTTTATTTTTTGCACCAAAGGTCGTTCAAACACCGGCGACTATTTTTAAAGACCTTCGTCAGAACTTCCTTATGTTGTACTTTAAATTCTCCGCTTGGTGACGTCATTGAACTACAAACATCCCCTGGACTTTTAGGACCAGCGGTTCTAAGTCGACGTTGAATGGACCCCGTTGGGCTTTAACTGTATTGGGGGAAAACTTATGGATGGAATATTAATACCGGCTAGGTGTCGTGTCTGACTGAAACGGTTTCTGAAAATGTAAAGACTAATCAACCAATCAACATAATCAACGGTTGTGTATTTAATACCCGGGCGTGTTCTCGTTGGATAAACGACACATATATATATATGTGGATCGTTGTTTATAGTGATTGTTATGTAGCTGCCTATACCATGTTAATGCTGTACTACTGGGTGCAAGTGAATGCGTTGTGTCTTCACCAGCATGCAAGTGAGTTCATGTGTCTAAAGCTACAACGTATCAAGACTGCATGTATCCCTTTTGTGGGACGGAGTGGTCTAGCGGTAGAGAGCTGGACTGCTAACCCGTAAGTCACGAGTTCGAATCCGGGTTCAAGTCAGTAGACCGTCCCTGAGTCCACCCAACTCAGATGGGTATCTAACTCACGTTAGGGAAAGTAAAGGCGGCTGGGCATAGTGCTGACCACACTATCTCTTCATATGCCGAGGTCACAGAAACAAGTGAACTCTACTTCACTTGCCCCATAGACCGTCAGGTTTGAAAGGGAAACTTTACTTTTACTTTATGTATCCCTTCTAAATCCAACATCTGTGGTTTGTCAGTCTCGGACTTCACAGTGAAGTTCTCGCGTGTTAACTGACATGGTGTACTCACCAACCTAACACTGCACGTATTGACACTGTAGATTAATACTTTATGCAACATAGCTCTTCATACAGAACGATGCCTTTTCTTTGATTTTAACACGTTTTTATTAACTCAGCTTCGCGTGGATGTGTTTGTTGTTAAAATTGACATCGAAAATTAGCCCACTTCTGATTGTTCTATAGTTCTGAAATTTGGCATGCAGGTTACTTTCGCCTAACAATTTCAGATGCAATCATAAAAACTAGCAATTAGAGACCGTAATTAGCTTAATTTAATTACGCCCCAAGGACCATAAAATTGAGGACATGATTTCTAAAGATACCGACAAGACTGGAGGCCTATAGACACAGTTACTTCGGCCCCAATCGATGTGAGCGCGCTGGCCGTGATCGTATAGTGGTTAGTACTTCGCGTTGTGGCCGCGACAACCCAGGTTCGAATCCTGGTCGCTCAAGATTTTTTTAGTCCGTGTATTTATAAACACTTTTTTAAAAACCACGTTTTTCATGTGTAGCAACGGACTAAAAAGGAGAAAATAAAATACTTAAAAAAAACTTTTTAAAAAACCACGTTTTTCTTGTGGACTAAAAAGTAGAAAATAACTATTTACATACATTTGATGACAAAAAACGTGGGTCGGGCAGATGGGTCGGGAAATTTGATGGTGAACGTACCCACGTTTTTTGTCATCAAATGTATGTAAATAGTTATTTTCTACTTTTTAGTCCACAAGAAAAACGTGGTTTTTTAAAAAGTTTTTTTTAAGTATTTTATTATAGTTGATGAACTAACCTAATCAGAACAATGAGACGGACATTCTAAATCAAAGAGTGTATCAGTTGAACATTTCAAGTCTACAGACTACAGACCTATATATAGAAATGTATGTATAGCAGGTAGTAACGCTTCCAAATAGCCCTGCCGCAGTCACGATATCTTTAGAATTCTCATGTGCTCGCCCGACTCGCTTCACTTGAACGCAACCGTCCGAATGTTGACTACCGTCCGACGGTTGAATAGCGCCCGTCAGTCATACAATGGCGCCCAACAGCCGTTGAAAAGGTCCCGGCTCTAGATCTGCTGAGCGTGTATGTATGTCTGACACGCGTCCAGCAGCCGACACCAATCTCGTCCGTCCGTCGCCGATTCTCGAGGTCACAGGTTTACCCGTTGGTGGCAGGTTTATTCTGGATCTTTCCACACGTCGTCTGGGATGTGAACTTATGGGCAACAGCAGACAGGTGGGTCATCAAATCTAGGGCTCTTAGGTGCTCTCTGTTTGGTACGGTCATTACATCGTTGATCAGTGATTTAATTTTGTGATTTAGTCTGTTTTCGTTAATTAAGTTTGCTTAAGTTTCTTTGATTAAGCCCTGATTAATTAAATCGCCGTGATTTAGGTCTGTCTCAGTTTTAGTCCGACCGTAATCCTATTCCGACAGTCTCATACCTGACCATAAGCTTATCCTAAACTTAACGATACCTTCATTTAAAAAAAAACTCGATACGATACGGTACTGTCCTATTCTTTGATTCAACAAGAACCGTCTCCTGCTATAGCAGTCAAAGAAAACCCATTTGATAATTTCAAATAACCAGCAAACTATACATAACCCAAATGTAACCGTAACTATCCCTTAATCGCTGGTGTCAGGCTTACCGCAATTTTTCTTTGGCTAAAAATAAAACCCCAGTTTACCAGTTAAATTTGAGAGAACTTGGTCCTATTTCTACAACACGTCGTAAGCTTTCGTGATAGATTTCGGGTGTTTTTAGATCATTTAATTAATGCATTTCTGATTGGCCTACATTTTGTACGTTTGATGGGCCCATATTTTTTCGTTTGCTCGGTCTATCTTTTGTTTGTTTAATCGGCCTATATTTTTGTTAGATCGGCCTTTATTTTGTTAGTTTGACATGTCTATATTTTGTTAGTTTGACTTTAACTTTGTTAGATAGACCCACACTCAATAATACCCCATCAATTTCTACCGTTGTCCACTAATATCTCATTCCCCACTCCTCCTAAACTCCTCCCCCACCCCTCCTCTTTAGTAAGATGTAGGTACATTCTAGACCAACCTAAAACAATAAGACCTAATGTTTCTGCTTGGCTTGAAGCGGCCATTTTGTTATTTCCCTTGAAAGAAAAACCTTTCAAATCGGGAAATTTTTTTTGTCCAAGCGGTGTCGTGTTAACTAATAGCCTTCAGTAGGTCTATGACGCAAATGGACTATTTTTTTGTTAGCGGCAGCAGAGTGTAATGACTCCATTAGTTACTGGCAGTCATGTGACCTCACGTGATTACTTTGACCCCCCACCCCCCTTCCCAGTGTATGTTTTTTTAGACAATTCCACACAAAAACACATCAGATGTGTATTAATAGTTTGGAATAACACGAGTTAATTCATTGCTCTTTGGTGTATTTCTTGTTGTCATTTTCCTTGTCATTATCTAACTGTCAGCAGACGTTTGCTAGCCAGGCTTCTTAACATAGACACATGGAGGCTGTCACACAGACACACACACACATACATTCATCACACACACACACACGCACACATACATTCATCACACGCATACACACACAGTTTTTTTTTTTTAATTCTAATGTAGTTAATTGCTAAGGTTATTAACCCATCACACATCTAATTCTTAAACTTTAATTTAATATAATAGTTGCTGTTTGTGTTAGACTTAGTTTGGACGGCCAAATGTTATACTGATGTAAGGGTTGCTACTTGTTTTAGACTAGGTTTGGACGGCCACATGTAATACTGATGTAAGGGCTACTCCCTGTGTTAGACTAGGTTAGGACGGCCAAATGTAATACTGATGTAAGGGTTACTGTCTGGGTTAGACTAGGTTTGGACGGCCAAATGTAATACTGATGTAAGGGCTACTGTCTGGGTTAGACTAGGTTAGGACGGCCACATGTAATACTGATGTAAGGGCTACTGTCTGGGTTAGACTAGGTTTGGACGGCCAAATGTAATACTGATGTAAGGGCTACTGTCTGGGTTAGACTAGATTGGGACGGCCAAATGTTATACTGATGTAAGGGTTGCTACTTGTTTTAGACTACCTTTGGACGGCCACATGTAATACTGATGTAAGGGCTACTGTCTGGGTTAGACTAGGTTTTGACGGCCAAATGTAATACTGATGACTGATGTATTAAAGGGTTTCTGCCTGTATTAGACTAAGTGTGGACTAAATGAATGGAATGTTTCATCCCTTACGTGATGACGTCAGCTATGTGCAACTCCTAACAATGTAAACAACGGTTTGAAGTGTTGAATATTGTCCAAAGTGTACATAAACAAACCATTGGTTGTTCGGCGGATGTTGTTATTGTTTACGTCACACTATTGTGTGTTCCTGGTGTGACGTCATGAGCACTACATGAGCGAGTAGTGACACTAAGGCGCCCTACAAAATGACCTGAATGAATGTCCTCTCGTCTGGTCTGAGTTAATGAACTGTGTCCTTAGTGTGGGTAATGTACAGGATTTGCTTTAACGCTAATTAAATGTACAGGATTTTATCACGCAATCTGATTGGTCTAATTTTTACACAAATCTCGGTTATACTGAGTTTATTGTAGTTATTGAGATCAAGTTGAAACATAATGTAAACGGATATTGTATCAAATTTCACCTTAACTAAATTCATCACAGTGGTTGATTTAAAATATATATTTTGGTTACCGGATTACTCGGTGTGCTTTTGCCTATGTATAAGCCGAATAAGTCCCGAGTGAGAAGTCAAGCGTCAAGGCCTGTTTTAGGTATAATTTTGTTCTCATTGTAAAACATTAGATTTACATGGGAACTTTGGAAAGGTTTGTAGCATGGAACTAAACAAAGTTATACAACACAATTTATTCTCCTGGTCCCAGAAACAGTGATACAAAAGTGACATGTTATCCCAGATTTAAACCAGCGACGATATATGTACAGGCGACATTTACTGTGTACAGTGTACACACACATACACACGTAGACATGAGAGACGTTAGTGACGTCAAGTCACCGCTACGTCAGACCGCGGATGATACCCAAAGGTCGTTGACCTGTGACCTGTTGGACGTACAGAGATGTCAAGTGTTTCACCCCGTGACATATTTACAACATGAAACTATTGTCTATTGTCACGGGCCAAGTTTTGCCCAGTACGCGCTTTTTATATTCAAGTCAAGACTTCTCAACACGCTAGACTAGTGGCAATTTGCGTAGAGCACAAAGTTTGCATGGAGCCATCTTGCGCCACCCCTACATGTGCTGTTGTAATTTTAAATATTTAGGCATATATATATATATATATATATATATATATATATATATATATATATATATATATATATATATATATATATATATATATATATATATATATATATATATATATATATATATATATATATATATATATATATATATATATATATATATATATATATATATATATTGCAAACACAACAATCAAAGAATGAATTAAAATAATTCGTTAAATACGCAAAAAGCGCAGCACAATTCCAGCTATTAACTTAGAATGACCCCGACTTCATATTTGTTTTCGTCCATTTCTATATTTGGACAAGTAACGCTCTTTTGGCTCAAGTAGTCGTTTCATTAGCGGAGGCTGATTTTTGAGCGCTTCATTCTCAATATAGATCCAGTTACGATTGGGCTATTTTAGGCACCACACACAGACACACACACACACACACGCTGACCAACACTGGGTTTGCCACTGAGCTATAATAAACTTCAACGTTTCACAATTCAACATATCACCTGTGTCCGTCCGTCCCCCCCCCCCCCCCTCTTCTCCACGGGGATCAAGGGGACAAGGGGATTAAGTGTCAATAGAGATATTTGATTGACAACTTCACCTGTGTTCTCACATTTTTACCGGTTTCATTATCAAGGCCGTTCCCAAATTTATCTGCGTTATTAGAAATAGACCGCTGAGTGTGTTTAGGATTTGGGAGAGAGGACGGACCTTTCCCGTTTTTGACATGGGAGGGGCCCTTTCTCCCAAGTTCTATTATCGGAAACGGGAGAGTAGATTTGACAATACGTCTGCATTGAAATAGATTGGCCTGTATTACAAATGAAATATCGGACACAAAACAAGTTATTTTGGTACATTATTATTAACACTTATGCAGGGTGTATTTCATGCCTTTATTTTGCTAATATCACAAATTCCAATAAGAAAATAAGTAAAGTTCCCTATTCGAACTTGAAGGTCCATGGGGCAAGTGAAGTAGAGTTCACCCGTTTCTGTGACCTCGGCATAGGAATAGTGGGGCCACTACTGACTTATGTAGGACTACACATACATGATGTGTGGTCAGCATTATGCCCAGTCGACTATTAGCGATACTGTAATAAAATATGAACGGTCATAGTCCTGATATCGTTCTTCAAAGAACCATACACTAAGGATGATTGTGATCTGCCAGCGATTTTCAAGACTCACTAAGTTGTGCTAGGCACATGAAATAAATAAGACGAACTTGTGTAGAAAGTGACACAAAGAAAGTGTTTATCAACAGTACAGAAGACACCTTTATGGCGATTAGGATTTTATGACCCGTATCATGACGTCTTTAATGACTAAGACAAGATGATGTAAAACCATTCTATAAATAGTTTGTGTATGACGGGTTATCCATGCACTCCTAGTTGTACTGATTGTTATGTAGGTCATTGTTATGTTGTTCAAGTCATAAGGATTCACATTCTGATGAAGATTTTTGACCAACCGGACTTAATTGAAGCATCTTGTTAAGATCTATTGTTTCATAATGGACGCTGACAAAAATTTAGTGGAATACAGTGCGCAGAAACAGTGGAATACAGTAGGCAAAAATATTGGAATACAGTACGCAGAGTACGCATGCTTGTTTTCGTTGACCTATAACCTTAAGATAACCAGCAAACATGAATAGAGAATAGAGTTATGGAACTTGTGTGTGGTGTTGTGACTAATGTATCTGTGGTCAGCTACGTTACTTCCTGTGGTCATCATGATAGAGGAACTGAGATGGCGTGGAGACGGGGGGGGGGGGGTTAACTTAGGTGTGTGTGGGGTGTTTTGGAGATGGTGACTGTAAATTAGGTGGGGGTAAGGTAGTTGGGATATATGAGGGTGCGCTGTAGTCTAAAGCTGGTGGCTGGTACATAAGAGGGGGGGGGGGGGGAGATAGGATCACTGCTGACTTATGTAGAACTACACATACATCATATGTTACCTGAGATGGGGCCACTACTGACTTATGTAGGACTACACATACATGATGTTAGCTTATGTGGGGGGTGGGGGGGGGTGACACTGGTGTGAGATCCACCGGAAGTTTTGTTTGCCTGTTAGATCCCAGTCACGCGGGACAACACGTCACGCGTTATCTTGTTTGCTGTGTGACGTCATTCTTTGTTCGACTTCTAAAATTTATTTTTAATCATCGATAAACTCGCGATTGTATACCTGTCGGTGATACTAGCTTACCTGTCGGTGATACACGCTCACCTGTCGGTGATACACGCTTACCTCAGAGGCGTAGCGAGGGCGGGGGGTGAGGACCGCATCTAGTGACACCATTTAGGTGGGTGACACCAAGGCAAATATTGCAAATGTACAGAAGAAAAATGTCTTTTTCCAGTTCCTTTAATGATTGATAAAAGTTAATTTGTCTTATAAGTACAAATCGACAATTAGTATATGGGGGTTGGGGTGACACAATGACGTCCGTAAACGTACTAACTATAAACAAATACATATATATAGGGCTGTCTATATATATATATATATATATATATATATATATATATATATATATATATATATATATATATATATATATGTGTGTGTGTGTGTGTGTGTGTGAATAAGTACTATATTTCTTATACAAGTTTATCTGTACTTTTTCCCAAAGAAGAATATAAATATGAGGGCCTAATATTAGGTCATATACGTTTGCGAGAATTTCTTAAACCATCGCTACACAACTAAATGTAGTAGACTACTCACAAAAGGAAAATCCATTCATTTCTTGATAGTGTGTCACATTGACGTTTCAATGTGCTCTTCTTTTGTAATGAGTGTCTGACCATATTTCCTGTGAATCAAATCGATACAGATAGTGTTAGGTTTATGATGAAATGTGAAGTTGGGTTTGTAGGCATATGCCATATTTAAATAAATATGCGTACATCAGCCAACAGGAAAATAAAAAGTTTTTTTTATCCACTTTCTGTGGGAAA
This sequence comes from Physella acuta, assembly GCF_028476545.2. Lineage (NCBI taxonomy): Eukaryota > Metazoa > Mollusca > Gastropoda > Physidae > Physella > Physella acuta. Next base: position 866,279 of record NW_026732400.1, read on the forward strand.
TATTGTGGGAAAAGATATCAGTCATACCTTTGTTTACAATTTAGTTCAAAGTTCAAAAACGTTTTTAAAAACCGGAATATAATGTAATGTTTGCCTACGTGCCATTTACTTGTAGCAACATAATAATATCTACATAACACGATCCACTGTGTTTTATGTAAATTATCTGGGGAAAAGTGCGCTGGGCATCCGACAAAGATAAAAACTCAAAGACAAATGCTTGCTTTATATCTTTTGAAATAAATATAATTTTTTTATTGAAATTTTAAACTAAAAGCCTTTTCATTGTCCAACCCTTTCTTGCGAGACCTCGCATAGCTCCGTACCGCCTGAAAGAAACCTAGTTGTTGGCTAGGCCTACCCTCGCCCGGTTTTCGGCTGTGCGTGTCGAGTGGTCGCGCCAGCTAGCGGGGCTTATAAAACTAGATTGAGAGGGGAGATTACTCTCCATTCAGAGGTCGCGACGTAGCAACAAGTGGATATTGTATTATCTGGCCTACGCTATTTCTTCACGTTAGTAGTGTGTTCATTGGTGACTTAGACCTAGAATCTAGATTCTAGGTGTGTTTTAAAACGTGACAGAGAACAGAACTGGAAACATCAAAAATTTATTTTAGATTTATTAATTATTCTAGACTAGACAGCAGTTGAATTTTAGTTGAGTTAGATCTAGATCTAGATTCTAGATTTAGAATTTAGACTCAAGTAGTTGAATCATGAGAATTAATCAACGCGGACTTAGATTTTAGATTATTGGCATAGAAGTTTAGAAGTGGATGATAGATCAGATCCAGATTTTCTATATCTAGTTCGTGTGCTGGATTAATTGACTGTTGATTTTTTTTCATTATACTTGAAACTTCAAGTAAAAAAACGATTAGCCGATAAAACAATCGATCGAACGCTGCTGTTGAATACTCTTTTTCCGACCTGAAGGCAAGGATTAACTACCCTTGTTATAATAGTAAATGTATAACCTTGAGCAGGAGAGTGCATATTTCATGGAAATTATGAGTGGATTCAATTGTTCCGAGTGCTTAAACGTAAGGAAACTGATGGCTCGGTTACCTAGGATACGGAAAAGCTCAGAAAGAAATTTAACTTATTCAAAGGTGTGTAAACTGTAAACAATCTGACACAAAAGACCATAATTTGGTGTCAACACATTTTATTTTAATTATTTATTATTAGGCCTAATATATTTATCGTATTTATGCCATATAGTCATACATAGGCCTAGATCTATCTATATCCTAATCAATCATTAGAAACTTTCTTTTTAGAGACAATTAAATTAAGTTTTACTTATAACTATCTCTCTCTATCTCTCTCTGCTTCATTTTAATAGGGTTTTATTTTATAATGAACTATTCTTTGTTTGAAAGATCTGGAATGATCTAATTTTGATCTTTATGAAACCTCAGAGGCGTAGCTAGGGGGGGGGGGGGCATATGTCGCTAGGCCTCTGTGAAACCTGCACGATTTGTATAAGGCCTGTGTGACCTGGCTGTATAAAGCCTCTGTGATATGTATAAAAACATCTCATCTGTATGAGAGTATAGTTTTATGTGGTCTGTGTTACCTGTATGTATGAGGTCTGTGTGGTTTCTAGAAAACCTGTGTTATTTGTATGAAACCTGTGTATAATGTTCATCACACTTAAACACTGTAGTTAGTTTTCAACATGTTACAGTTACCTGGCCCTTTCATTAATCATTATCAGCAATTTTAATATACCTAAGATTTGTATACACACACACATATATATATTGTGTATATATATATATATATATATATATATATATATATATATATATATATATATATATATATATATATATATATATATATATATATATATAGACTGCCTAGTCACTACAGCCTATTTAGTTTTGAACTCTAAAATCCTAGATTTGTTGCATGCCCTGCTTTTCTTCACTTCATGTCTGTACGCCTAAGTCTCCTCACTGTCACAGTTTAAGGACAGCCTGTGATGTTGGTTTTAAAAGCCCTCAAAGAACATTTTTTAAGTCTCTGTGTGCTGAGATTATAGCCAGCAGAGCTGCTAACAAACCTTTGACAGCCCCAAACAATTACTCTTAAGCTTTGCTAATCCACCAGCTTAAATCAAGGTGAAAAAGCTTTTACCTGTCACCATTGATTTGTCAAAGGCTTTTCTTTCTTCACCAATTATGTTAATGTATTTCAAGTTTGTTCAGTTGATAACATTAATATATAATAGGCATATATATAGATATATAAAATGCCTACACATTTATATATACAGACTATATACAAACATATGTTATGTAAAATACAAATACATAAAATAAATAATTAATTATACTGTATATAAATAAATTTAAAGAAACAAAACTAAAAATAAATCCCATATTAACAAAACTTATCAATTTCATAATCACACAGCCATAAACATCCCACACTGCTATCAGTATCAGCCAACTTATCTTCATCTCTATTTATATACTAGTCTTTTTTTTTTCAAGGCCCTGCCTTTATGCATCAGCATGCTTATATTTCTTACTGCTTAGCTAATGCTAAATTTTTCTCTTTCTTTACAGCAAAGCTCATGGCGTAAAATTCGTAGTTTCATCCTGTGGTCTCCATTCATTCAAGTTTTCAAAAAACACAGGTACCCATGGATCCAGTTAGCTGGGCATCAAGGTATGTTAGGTTGTTGTATGAACTAAGTCTAGAACTCAGGTTTAAGTCTTTCATAGGATATCAACTTTGATCAAATATTGAAAGTTGTATAAAGGTGAAAAAAGTAAAAGTTAAGTACCCTTTCAAACCTTACAGTCCAAGTGGCAGCTAGAGTTCGTTGTTTCAGTGACCTCGATATATGAAGGGATAGTGTTGTCAGTACTTTCTATGGCCCCTTTCCTAACATGAGTCAGGTACCCATCAGAGCTGGGTGGAATCAGGGACCTCCTACAAACTCGAATGTTTATGAAAGTGAACTGCTTCTTCAATTTTTGAACATTAAACAGCAGTTCTAAGCCTTTTTCTAGAAGTTTAACTCTAGTAAAAATTCTTCTAATCTTCTTAAGTGTACCATGCATGTAAATATTGTAGTATGGGAGTAATGAGATGAGCCTTACCATGTGAGAAACTTGGAATTATATTGAGGGAATGGGTTTTATGGTAGTGAGGGGGTTAATATCTATGGAGATTCATATCTTCCAGCACAGCTAACCAAGCAGAACCATTGTTTAGATCTGTGCCATGTTTTGATAACTATTGTCTTAAAGCATAGAATACAAATTTTAATTAAACCCTAGAATAGGGCTTACACGTACTTATGTTTATCAAAGCATAGAATTGTTGTATCTCTCAGAAATGCTGTACACGTTTGTTTAAGAAAGTGTTTCATTGTTCAGGAAACTTCCATGCTGGGGAGGCAGGTTCAGTGTTGAAGAAGTTAGACCCCAGGGAACAAGTCTGCTTTCAGAAACTGATGCTAGACACACTCAGAGATTGTGTACCAGAGTACAGAGGCCCAGAAGAGAAAAATGGAGAAAGTATCCTTTTTAACAAAACAAAATAAGCTTGTTTTTGTGTACATATATTTTCACCATTTTGCTTGGTATTTAGAGCTACCTTAATCTTTTAATTTAAAAAGTAAAAAACGCTTATTCAATGCTTTCAAATTGATAGATCAAAAGATTTTTTAACTGTCAGTTATTTAAAACTTATACCTAATTAATATCTTTTATTATGTCTTTTATTATTATTATTTCGAGTTCTAATAGTTGATGTAAGGACCTTTCCCACTTTTTGTTATTTGAACCACCTTAAACTAAGCATATCTTATCTATTTATAAGGGAAGAGCCTTTAATCTATACTTAAGATACATTTTAAAAATTGTTTTGTTTGTTGTACAGTTATTATTTTATTATCACCCAAAGTGGGTTATTTAAAAATTAATCTGCCCCAAATAGCTCGGTTTATCAATGTGCTGCGGTAAGGTGTATTCACCTGATTAACTGACCTAATTTTAAACTGACCATTAGGGTTAATTTTTTTACTAAATTTCCTGTCAGAGATCTGAAAGCTTCTCTATTTTTGAACTGGCCGTTTCCCTCTTACTTCTTAATAAATCCGAGCAGTCTGAAACATAAAATGAATGATCCCTTAACCACTGAACTAGCATACATTCAGCTGCAAGACTTGTTGTGTTCATTCAACCACCCCTGTGTCATGGATGTTAAAATGGGGGTCCGGACATATTTGGAAGATGAGCTACAAAAAGCCAGAAAGTCTCCATCTTTGAGAAAGGTAAGCTCTTTCTCTTCACTTAGCATCCCTCTTATTACAGGTAATTTCTCTGGTAAACTACAATTATACATCAGAGTAATATAATATTCAGCTGACCTTTGAACTATGGTTGTTCACGTGTGTCATTGAGAAATGGCAGACACTAGTACAGCAGACACTAGTATGATAGACAGACACTGATTTGACAGACAGATAATGATATGGCCAAAACAAGAATGACAGTTACCATTATAACAGACAAACTAGTAAGGCAGTCACTATTGTGACAGACAAAAGTATGGCCGAAACTAGTTTTACAGACACTACTATGACAATGATTAGTATTTCAAGTCTAAGACCACAAATGCTTCATAACAACAAGCCATGTAGCTATCCCATTGTCTGTGGTTTGATTCCCTGGAATGTTAGCTATTCCTTTGTCTATACATTGATGGTGTAGGAATGCCAGTTATTTAGGCTTGACATCCCAGCACAATAGGCTTACAGGGAATCATCTGGTCTGCTGTCTTCTGGGTTTCCTTTGTGTCTACACTCACCTGGACTCTTTTTAAATACCTGGTTGTGATCTCAGGTACATTTTAAAAAGGGAGAGTGTATCAGGTTTAAGCCACAAGGGCAGTTAAAAATACGCAGCCAAATACTTCACACAGAGCTATTTATTTGAAATATTTTGCAATAAGCTCATGACATAAATTTTAAATTTTTCCTCTTATTATAATTACTTTTTTACAACCAAATGTATATAGTGCTGCATTTCTGTAATGAACTTACACTATACCTTTTTGGATCTCAACCAAACCAGCATCCTCAATAGTGTTCTCAATGTGCTTTGTGTACTTCATGTGTGTTCTAAAAATGGGGTAAGCCACTAATACTGTTCTTACTTGTACAGGACATGTACCAAAAGATGATTGAGATTGACACAACAGCCCCCACCACAGAGGAACATGAACAAAAAGCTGTGACCAAGCCCCGCTACATGCAGTGGAGAGATGAAATGAGTTCTTCTGTTGAGCTTGGTTTTCGTGTAGAGGGCATCAAGGTACAGAACTCTCAACTTTCAACTCTTAAATCTCATGGGATAGTGTCTTATAATTCAGTAAAATCTATTTCTGTTCTTTGTTCTAACCCCTTTGTGGCCCCTGGGCTGCAGTCACACCTTTCTGCCAGACTCGGTTCTGAGCAGATCTCTTTGCATGGGTCCACATAAGCCGGTAGCTATTGCCTCTTCTTTTACTGTTCTTCTATGGAATTTCCTTGGGCGGCCCATTTTCCTCCTCCTCTGGGGATTCAGTCTAAAGCTTTCCTTGCTATATTATCCTTTTCCCCTCTCAGGTTATGCCCAACCTATCCCCATATTGGTTTTTGTTTTGCCACAGGTCTTTATTTGTAAAAACCTATAGTAAATTTCAAATTAACTGTTAAATAGTTGTTTTATTCATTTATTTTATTTTGGCATTTAGTCATTTATTTTATTTTGGCAAAAACTTCATTGTTTACGCAAATTAAAATATTTTTTCAGAAAAGTGATGGGAATTCCAGTAAAGATTTTAAAAAAACCAAAACAAGAGAAAACATTGTTGATATAATTAAATCCTTTGTTGGAGATAATGAAACTATTGTGGTAAGTATCAGAAAATTTCCTCCTTTAGTAAATTTAGTTACCACTTAATTTATCAGAAAGCAAAAGAAGTTCTTATTATGAAATTGTCTTTGGATGACCTACATTGCTTATAGTGTCTTAAATATACTTGGTTGTTAATATTTGTTTTCTAGAGTTTTGAAGTTATTAAAAAAGTGTTTATGCACATTTCTAATGTCGTGTTATTATAATGTATGTGTATATCATTGTTTTGTATGGTATTTTTGCAGGAAAAATACTTACAAAGGTTAAAATATGTTATGCATACTCAAGAAACATCTGAATTTTTCTCTTCACATGAGGTAAACTTCCTTTTTAAAAAGCACTTTTAATTAAAATATTTTTTATTCTTACTTTTTACATTTAAAAAAATCATTCCATACATGCATGTTATTTATAATTTTTTTTAAGTGGAATTAAAAACTTGAACTTTACAGGTCATAGGCAGCTCCTTGTTATTTGTTCATGATATGGATGATAATGTTGGTGTTTGGATGATTGACTTTGGTAAAACAGAACCCTTGCCTGAAGGTGTGAAGATCAATCACAGAGACAACTGGGTGGAAGGGAACCACGAGGACGGCTACCTGTTCGGACTTGATAACCTGGTTTCTATTTTTGATGAAGTCCACAAGGGCCTTAAATCAAGTGCTGTATAATTGTGTGTTAGTTTATTGAGAATGATATTTGCAGGCTGGATGTTTTATTTTTAAGTATGCCTGTAAACAGGCAATGTATAAATGTAATTTGGGGTTGATGCTTGCATATGGTGTGTCAGATTATTGTATCATTGGATTTAAAATGTTTCAAAATTTCTGTAATAGTTAAAATAGTTTGCTATAAAGAAAAGCCTGTAATATAACCTTGTATTTGTATAATTCATCAATTTGGTTACAAAAATAATTGAATTTAGGCATTATTTATGTCAAAATTCATTAATATAAGGGAAGTAATGTACTCCAATTTTCCTTTTCAGTCAGCAAAATAAATTTAACAAGAAATTTGTTCTAAAGTAATCCAAAAAAAATTCTTTACACATCCTGTTTATTAAATATTTATGATCTCTTTTGATTATATAATTTTTAAATCCATGAATTGTTTAATATGAATTATTTATTCTATTAATAAAATTCACATAATGTATTTAAGGCTTTGTAGGAGTTGACCATACTATTGTTTAAGTTAATAAATAAGTTCAATATAATATTGTTATGGCTATGATGAAGTTTTAGTAAGAATTCAAGGCTCAAATCTTAAGTTGTGCTCAGGTTGTGAGAAGTATTATGTTTACTGTAGTTGCTTATTTGTGCAACGGTGAAATCTTTTAGGTTCTTTCTAAAAAATACTAGTTAAAACAGTATTACAATCTCAAAAAAATAAATACAATAAATAAATTGTTTACCTTGGGTTTTTTGTGACCAAAAGAAATGTTAATTTGTTACATTACATTTTTAACAAATATTTAGATCTCATTTTCTTATTATAAAAGAAAATTTCCTGGAATTATTACTTTCCAAGTAGTGGCATTGGCCCAGAAAACTTTCACAGGGGTCATAAATGTGCAGTAGTATTATAAAAACTTGTTTTTGTAGTCATTGGCTAGATTTTCTCATCCACACAAAAATGGCTACAAACTAGGCTTAACAAGATCATGCTGAATATAATTTATAGGATTACCAAAAAGGCATATGAAGTGTTGGCTTCATATGATTAGCTTGATTTAACAATAGCCAGTAAAAGTTAATCTTTCAAAAATGAAATGTCTGGTTGGTCTATATGTAAATAGAAATGTAGTCATATAATAAAAAAACTATTTTCAAGTTCTCTGCATTTGTCTAATGATTGTGATCCTTTCAGCCATCTGGGCCAATGCCATTATGTTCTTTTACAAACACTTACAAATTAATTTTTAAAAGCTTTTTAGGAACTTCTTTTTCTCTTTCATAACAATCACCAAATTTCCCATTTAAAGTTCATACATTTCATATGTTGTGAAATATGTATTTATATGTATAACATGCATGTATAATACGTATAAAAATGAGTATTTGGTTCTGTACATATGTAAAGTTGTGTAAAGTATAGCTCATTTTTTTTACTGTGATCTGATGTGTGCCACCTCATGTTTAACTTTTGGTGGCACATGATTAGCTGTCACTTTCTATAGCTGTTTACGATTTTTCTAAACTTAGTAGAGAAATAAAATTTGCCCGTTTTAAAATGAGTTTAAATCTCACTGATATGTGTCCAAGAATATTAAAAATGTTTAAAAGTAAATATTGTACAAAGCAAATGGCTGTATAACTATATTTTTTAGAAAGGCTATTATTATATAAATATATGCATATATAATTTATATATTTTCTATCAAGTGTCTTCTCTACATGTATGAGCTGAGAAAATAATTATTTTCTGAGATTTCTTGTGTTCTTGTTTAAAACAATTGCTTTAAGTCTGGGCTTGTAAATGTTTGAAAAACATCAGTATTTTCTTTTTAAATTTGTAAACAAAAATATCTGATGCTTTGTGAATTTTTTTTGTATTTTAAAATTTAAAATGCAGAAAAATATTTAGTATTTGCTAACCAGTCTTAATAGTAAAGTAATATTCTTTTAAGATTATTTAAATACTTTAAATTTTGACACATTTTTCTAAACCTTAGTGTACCAGTTGTCTTTTTGAAATCAAAGTTTTCTAACAACTTCTTAATATATCAAAAGTATCACATTTTAAAGATGTGCAATTGAAATAAACAATTGAAAAATATAATCTTGTTGTAACCAATTTCTTTAAATTGAAAAGCGTATCTGTGAAAAGTGCATGGCTGTGGATAAGATTACTGAAGAAACTATTTTTTTTAAACTATATTCTGTAATATTAGAAATAAAATGACAATTAAAAAACAACAAAGACCACATTAAAATATTTTGTATTTTATTTTGAATAAGGAAAAATTTGAACAACAGTCAAATAGTGTAGATAAAAATAATGAAAATCTGATCATATGCAAAAATAGCAACCATGACGACATCACAACAAGAGAAAGAGATGAAGACAAAAATACATTCACACCAAAAGTTGTATATTCAGTGAAGACCAAAGAAAAACATGCATTAGTGCACACGTATGGAGAGGAGGGGAGTTGTGGAGAAAAACTGACAGAAACAGGAGAGGGAAGGGAGGGGGGACCAAACCATATTACATTAAATATCTCACATCTAAACCTCACATAAGAATCTATACATCTGTTTTGGTGTTGTCCTTTCATTTTAATTTATATTGTCTAATAAATAAGATAAAATTCAGTATAATTCCTAGCCGAACTACTGTCAGTAAAATTTTAACAGCATAAAAAATTATCACTTTAAAAAAAAAGCACATTTGTTGCAAAAGCTACTTAAGTCAATGAAAAACAGTACACTGTTGGTTGCTGCTCAAAAGAAAAAACAAATCAAGAACACAAATTCAACTATAAAATTTTTAAAGAAAACAAATTTGTTCTTTAATTAAACAAATAATAAATATCTAATTCCTTAGCAAAAAAAAAATATTTTTTATACCTCTAGATGTATCACAGTTTTAGAAAGTAAACGCTAAACTGACATGAACTCTGCCATCGTTAATAATAGAGAATGGTTTTGGGAATGCAAACAAAGTTTTGGTGTTGAATCATTCAGCATACTCAGTAAATACAGCCACATTGACAACTCAACACAATAGTTACTCCTTTTAAAAAGTAAAAAAAACAACTAGACCCTGAATACATTGAAATGAAATAAATTTTAAACTAGAAAATGATTTTCAAATAAATGAACTGACTAGGGGCTGTAAGTCTGACCCCAAACATTCTTAGGAGTCATTCATTAATGACCTCACACAAATAGAAAGGGATGTTAAGGGGTCAGCACTAGTATGGAAATGTGTAAAATGGGAAGGGTGTGCTAAGGAAAAGTGACAGCATCAAAATGTCTTGTGTGTACTAACCTAATTCAACTAGCAAAATTTTATGTTCTCTCTGGCAATTTTACTGTTAAAACAACATAAATGTGCCGGTAGTATTTGATATCATTTAGTATAGGGTGGAGGTATATAAACCAGACAACTCATTAATGGAGAAATAAAGTAAAAAACCTAAACTTGTATGAAATCATTTATGAATGGCTCCTCAATGCAATCATCCAAGAATTAAAAAATATTTCCTTCAACCAAGTTTGCGCGTAAGTAACACCTCTTCTAAAAAATTCAACAAATTAAAATGTAATAAAACAGCTTGTAACAAAATTGTATATAACTATTCAGATCAAAGTTTTAACAATTAGGGGGTAGTTTTCAATGATTAAACACCATTCATTTTTTTTATACAACTAGAAAAAACTATCGGAACAGTCAAGACTATTTTAAAGCACAGTAATAAAATGATAGAAATTTAAAGCTCTACTTGCAAGGAATCTTTCCCTGCTAATTATACCATATAAAAAAGTACAAATGACTCTTACCTATAAGTAAAACAAAATGGCAACTGTGGTACATGCTATGTTCCTTATAACAGGATTAGCAAAGAAAGCCACATTATAATATGACTACCAGCCTTATTTACAAAGTGAATGTCTCCGCTGAACTAAACATAGTAGAAGATGATCCTGATCCAACCAGGACATTTGTACAAATTAGAATAAGACATTCTTGGTGAAATCAGCAGAAGCCTGACTGTTAGGGTTATCTAGATGCTCAGCACCAAAGGACAACAGATGGAGAAGATCCTACCTACTTGACAAAGCCTAGTTAATCTGTTCACCGCTAACAACCTTAAGCCAGTGGCTCTTACACCAGGCTAGACAACTGCCTGGTCACTCTACACTAAAGCAGACAACTGTTAGGCCAATGAGAAATTTGGGCTAAAAAAAAAAACATTTGAGTTGACACAGATTAACAAGGCTCTATAAAAAGAATGTCCATTTACAGGAAAACAAAACATCAATAAATGCAATGAGAAAGTAAGAAACAACTTTAGTTAAGCTTAAAATAAGATATGTTGTACTTATTTTAGTATTTCTGAATCACTAAACACTCAAGTTTTCATGGTTGTTAGTATTAGTATGAAAAACAGGATCAATCTATTTTAAGAATACAAATTTTAAGCCAAGTTAGACAAGCCTTGAGGAAAACATGAAAAGCAATGATGAACATTATTTATTTTGTTTAAATCAGAAGACCAGGTGTGTTGGTAACTAAGAAAAACAAGTTTGCTAAGCGGCAGTCCCTGCTTGAGCTGCTCTCATGTTGACACATCATTCATTCACAAAGACAAAAAACTGCTGGATGACAAGTGTTGAGCCATTGTTATTTGTAAGGAAACTCAAAGATTCTTATCAACATGAAAACAATGAAAGAAGAGAATTACTAGGCTGGACATTAAAACTCAAGCAGTGATCCAACTGGAACAATCAAGTGCAGGTACAGTTAATGCAATTTTAAATAGAACTTGATATCAAAGCTCGGGAATGTTGTCAATCAATTCTTTTTTTTTTACACAAAATTTCTTTTAAAATATTGTTCTTTTAACTAGAAATAAAGACTTCAGAAGGGACTGCCAAGAAAATTCTACAGATTTTTTTTTTAATTGACAAGTTCCTGTAAGTAATTTCTCTTTGGTGCTGGAATAAACAAAGGTAAACAAAACTGCAAAAATGACATCATGGGATCAAATGGCAAAGTCAGCAGGCCCCAACATTCTTTTAAAAAAAAAAGATGGCCAATAATTGTTTAAAAATGTATGCCTACACAGTAAAATAAAGACATCTGACAAGCAAGGTAGTTACACATGTTGTGCTACCAAACCAATACTTCATTAAGATCTAGATCTCAAATTTCTAAGGTTCAATTTTTTTTTTATTTATTTCTAAATAGTATGGTGAAAGGTATTATTTTGGAAGCACAACATATAAAAGCAATGATATCAATTTAATTTTTAAAAGTATCAATAGTTCTATATATATATATATATATATATATATATATATATATATATATATATATATATATATTGAAAGTTAAATATAGAATTAAGTATAAGAATAAAAATTTTAGTTTTTTAACACCGACTCATGACAACTCAAAATCTTTTTTCTTCATGTATACACATCTGTAGTGCATTTTCAATTTACTTGCCTTAAATATTATGTTAAAATTTAGTTATCCTATTATGGCCATATATTTTATTATCTTAACACTTGTAAAAGATTACTTTTTTTTTATAAAAACAAAACAACACATAAATACAATTTAGGGAGATTAATAATATGATGAAAAGAGATAAAGGGGGTGAGTATAGGGAGCATCCCTGGTTAATTTCAAACAAAAGTATGAAATGAGTAAGCAAAGACCTACATTCCTACACTGTGACATTTACAAATGTTTTACTAGACTTTAGTAGTATGCTGAAATATTAACAAATGTTAGCTTTATACAAATACAACTTCTTTCAATGCTATGAGCCTTTAATAGATTTCTTTTGCCTAAAAACTGCAAGTCTCATGTTTGTACAACCTGTGGTATATCACTATGTACAGGTAGCTTTGTGTCTTTTTCCAGTTATAAAGGAAACATCTCGGGTGGATACTTAACTTTACACACATGGTACAAGTTGGTTTTTGATAAGAAAATAAACACATGCAAAAACAACAACAAAAATAAAAGACTGATTGCCAAGCAACTACTACAGAAGGATTTTTTAAATGAAATAAAGTGGATAGAACTGTGAAAGACTTCAGTCTCTTTTTAGTTATTGAATGAGAAATAACAGTGATGGAAAGTAGACAGTTAGCTCCTATCAAGAAAGAGAAATATTTAGATTATAAAAATATGAGCATTTTAAATTGCATCAATACTGAATTTAGTAAAAGATAAGGGATAAGTAATCTCTAATTTATCTAGAAAATATCTGTAACAATAACAGGTATCACACAATAATAATTTTGTTTTTTAAACTAGTATGCTATTTTATCTGAAAATAATTTGAAGTAAATTCAAATTTTGTTTTCATTCATTATTATAATGTTATACAATTTTCTTTTAAAAAGTTTTAACAGATCAAATAAATTAAAAATTAAGTGTTGTAAATCAAAATAAAATGGCACTGTAGTACATTTAAAAAAAACTTGTTAATTTTTCATATTGCTGAAAACTGCTGATTACTGCATTACTTCATGTTTTTAAATATTTGCAACAAATGTACAGGTAATTTCATATACAAAGTAAGATTCACCACAGCACTGTGGACTACACTTAATGTGAACATAATTTTAGATATGTTAGTATACCAATTAGAGTTTTTCAATTCTCTATTTAGTTTTTAGTTACTAAATCCAGACACGAGTTTATAATTTATGAGTCTATAAATCTCAACAATAAATATACCACATAAATAAAAGATGTAATCATAGAAGGTACTGTTTCAACCCCAACTAACGGCTCTGTTAATTAATTTATAAATTACACTGGTTGAGTTTGTTTTTAAACAATGAAATCTCTCCATCAATAAATTAGAAAAACTATGAGCTGTTAATTCTATTCTAGTTGTAACAGACTTCTTTAAAAATAATAATTATGCAATAATATTTTACTAAGATGGAAAAATAAAACCAATAAAGAAATGTATTAGTGTAACAGTGTCATGGCAAGAAGAAGATACATCCTTTGTTTAAAATTTGATATGACAGAAAGGGAAACATTATGCTCCATATTTAAAAATGGGAAGTGGGAAAAAGTGTAAAAAATAGACAACATCAATAAAGTAAAAATTAAATCAAAATAATAATTCACAGAAAATAGGATATCGCTGCTATATTATTGATATATAGGTGGACAGGAAACCTAAAGATCAAGAAAGATTAAAATAGCGTGATTACTGAATCTGACTTTGTATGACTGGAGTAAAAGCTAGACTATAGCCAGTATACTAGCATAAGAATTGTCTAGCGTGACATAATAGAGAAATTTTATTGTTTTATAAAACATTTAAAGTATAAAAATAACCCACATTTAGACAAAAGTTAATTATTGAAAAATGACCATAAATGAAAAGCAAATATCCCTTCAGAGTTCCTTTGACTCAAAAAGATTTTATCTTTATCAGCAAGAAGATTTTTTTTTAAAACTAGCATATAGGCCTACTGGTTTTTCTAAAAAAGACATCTTTGCCATTTAAAACTTAATGACTAATTTAATGATAGATGTATTCTTAGCTTTAGAAAATCAAACAAACTCTTGCAGTGTAAGATAGTAAAACAAATATAAAAGACTAACTGAGAAAAACCAAATATTTTGGTTTTAATTTCAGAGGACTGATACAGAAATGTCATTGTGTAAATGATTGGCACCTTTTAAAAAACATACAAAATATTTTAAAATGTTTAACTTTTAGAAAGTGGACAAAAAAATTTAAGTATAGTTAAAATCGTACAGACAGAAAAAATGTAGCTATGTTTGTTAAAAAAATAAATAAACTTTCAACTTTTAAACATAATTTTTTAGCCTCTTTTCTTAAAGTTATCAATTATTTTCTGGTGGTAACTTCTTCAAATAGAAAGTAAAGTAATATTTTATAACCATACTTTCTTAACATGTTTAGGCCTACAAAGCATTCTTTTGCATATCTGTAGTTGTTGCAAAAATATATTTTTTTTTTAAATATATGAAATAAAGAAAACAGAGTTAGATTTGCTTAACTATGACAGATGGACTGGCTGTTAAAATTTAGAGAACTGCATATGGATACATTGTCCTTAAATGATGGGTTTCTTATGTACACATGCACGCTGATTATTTGGCAAAAGAAAAGAGCTCAGATGGAACTTTTGCTTTTAAACATATGAAAGTTAATGAGACTGGACATGACCTTAGACATCAACAACCATTTTCTTGTGAACATCCATATTTCCTACGACCTAAGTGAGAAGAAAAGGAACAAAATTATTTTTTAAACATCTTATATATAAAAATAAATATATATATACATACACGCACACACAAAACCAGACATTTAAATAAAACATCAAATGTATTAATGAATCAATGCCATTTTAAACAAGCACTCCTTCAACTTCACTTACTTTTATTTAACTATATGACTATTACTGCTTTAAATGTTTAGCATATTTTTTGTTATGCTATGTGGAAACTGGAAGTCTTACCAGTAAAGAAATTTTAAACAAATCTATGGAATCCAGAAATAATATTTTTGAAACTTAAAGTTTTTTTTCTTTTCTAGGTGCTAACCTTTAATATTAGACAACAGTTAAAGAGCATTTCTTTTAGCAATTATGGATACAGTACTCAGTGAATTTAGTGGCCAATAGTCCACCAATTTAAATGACGAATAAAAAAATCTCACTTCAATTCAAATTTATCAGGTTAAATAGGTATCAGATGAACATAACATAATTTTCTATTTTAATACTGCCTTCATTGTATGACAGTTTCCTTATAACGACAAAGCACTTTTTACTGATTAAGTTGCTTTCAATCTTTGTTAAAGGAGTTGAAAAGATGCTGAAGCAAAGGTGTGTTTAAAGAATCTATTCAAACAGGTATCTTTCTCTTGGCATAAAGAAAAGCAAACATTTTTAACTGTGACTGGTATAGCATCAACGTATAGATAAATAACTTTAAAAATGTTAAAAGAAATTAACTCACATCACAAAATTCTTCAAATGAGATCTTGCCGTCCCCATCAGTATCTGCATGAATGATAGTTTTATCTACTATCTGCTGTAGTTGTGTATCTCTAAGGTTATTTCCTACCATCATTTTCAAAACTTGAAAAAGTTCTCCATTGGAAATATAACCATCTTTGTCCATATCATAGATTTTAAAAGCAACTGTCACACAGAAATAGGATACATTATTATTGGAAATATATATTAAATAACTGAGTGCTTTCTATAAAAAAAACTGAGGCTAGAAAAATTTGATTTACCAATTACAAAATAAAATAAAGATAATTACTATTTTATTGAAAAGGAAATCCTAATGTCAAATCATTCTAGTAGCTAATGTTCCAGAGCTGACAAAAACTTGATGTAAACCTAATGTGAATTTGGGAACGTTTAGTCTTGAGGACATTTTTCTGACACAAAGCATTTATTTACTTATCTTGTAGAAAAAAAAATCTACCTTATGCATTGTCAAGCCCTGAAATCCACCTTATTTTATATTTTACTACATAAGCTACAAAATAATACTTACACCGCAACTTTGACTCCTTATCACCTTTTACACTAAACTGTGAAATGCCTTCAATAAATTCTGAAAAGGGGAGAGAGAATGAAAATTAAATAAAAAGAATGCTGCAAAATATAAAATTGAAATTATTAAAGAAAAATATGTTCACAATGATACAAAAGGTCTTTATATTAAAAACAATGACATTTTATAACTTAATATTAAACAATGAAAAGTTGATGCTCATTTTAATAACATCACATTACACAATGAACCAATTTTTGACAAAACAATTTTCTTTGTGTGTGAAGCTCAAATTATATTAACATTAATTTACAGTGTAAACATCACTAAAATAAAATATTTACACAATACGGCAACCTCTAAACAGGCAATTACCTTTAAAATCAACTTCACCATTTCCATCAGTGTCAAATATATCTATAACTCGTTGAACAAGGGGATTCTGGTGTAGTTCTGGTAATGACATGAATTCATCAATGCTAAGAGCTCCAGAGTTGTCTAAATCTAACTTCCTGAATCGCTTTCCTAACCTCTTGATTTCATCCATGTCAACTTGAAAAAACAATGTTTACACGCATTTAGTGAACAAATTCTGTGTAAAAATGCATACCTCTTTTAAATTTGTTTCTATACTGAGTATTGTTATAATGATGTAATGCTTTCAAACAAGGTTTTTATTATTTTAATGTTTATTAAGTAGATAACCTTCTAATTTTATATCAGAAATTATGATTTAGAATAACAATATAGTATTAGTATGTACTTACAAGTAGAACATAACTCCATAGGAAGGCTGTTTTCATTCCCCTAAAAATGAACAAAAAGGGATATTGAAAATTTTACTCTAATAATTTTAAAAGCATTGGGGGGAAGGGGGGTAGCTCCTCAAAACTTCCTCGTATATTCTTATATGATAGTAGGAGTTTGGATAGTACTTCAGTAGAATCAGACCTAAGTAAGTGTGAAAAACTGCTTGTTTTTTTTTTTTGAAAAAAACAGAGGTAAAACGTTCTTAGAAAAATAGTTAACACAATTGCCCAAGCCAGTCAACAGTGAATGAATATACAAGTCTAGATCTATCAGATGTTTGAAATTGCTCAAAAGTTCAAAGAAACCTGTGCACAGGATTTAATACTGATATTAGAAATTGTGTCCACTAAATTAAGAAGGTAGTCAAGTTATTGTGTCCACACAGACATACAGAAAAGACTGCATAAATGGGTTTTCCAACTGGGGAAGGTGTAAAATGTCATGATCAGTCAAAATCAATTATAATTGTGTATGAACATTACAATATATCCCCCTATACTCCATATATGATAAAGCAAAAAGTAAATGTTAAAGTTAATCTTGAATTAATCAATAAGAACATAATGTGACAGATACAAAGAACACATTTCATTTTTAATTTTTGTTAGCCTAGCCCTAATCAGCAGCAAAGTACAATGTTTTGAATAATTTAGATAGGCCCCCTAGATGCTTAGTATCTATAATAATAGTTTCGCTGTCTGTCTATCTGACAAGAACGCTCTGTCTGACAAGAACGCTCTGTCTGACAAGAACGCTCTAGAGAAAACACAAGCAATTTAAAAACATGCACAGTAATTCGAAAAACGAAATATGACGTCGACACATTTAGCGTAGAGTAGAACATAATCTCCAACCAGAGAGTGCACACAGTCATATGACGTTATTGATTATCGCGTAAACATTGAAAAAAGCAAATTTTATCTAATCTAAGTAGTTTGCGTGAAGAGTTTCTTTCATAGAATTCTTTGGGTAGGGGCGAAGCCCCACCCCCGTGTAAGAACGTCTGAGCCCACCCCCCCTCCCTAACTCAAAAGAAATTTCTTTATTGATACTCTATAATAAAATTACCGCCTAATTAATGTGTCTAATCTAAAAAGTGGTTTTCTTGCAATGGGACGGTAGACATGTTTTTTTTTTTGGGGGGGGGGGGGGGGGTGTGGAGGGGTGGGAGGGGGGTGGAGGGGTGGGGGGGGGGGGTGTGTGGGGGGGGGGTGGGTTGGTTTCAGTGTTTTTTTCAGACTTTTTCCTCCCCGGAGAGGGGTGGGGGTACTTGAAATTTTCGGGGGCGGGGGTAGAATTTTCTGGGAGGGGGCGGACACTGGAAAAAGTATATAATTATATTTCGTTGAATGGGACGGTAGACATGTTTTTTTTTGGGGGGGGGGGGTGCAGGGGTGGGGGGGCGGTGTGTGTGGGGGGTGTGTGTGGGGGGGGTGGGGGGGTGTGGGGGTGGTGTGTGTGGGGGGGGGGGGTGTTGGTTTTAGTTTAGAGAAAAGAGACAGCACTATCAGCCTAGCGCCCGTTGTACCCTTCCTCAACGGGCCATTTTTCTCGTATATAATATTAGTGTCAGTTGTAAGCATTGAAATACAGTTAGGCCCTACAACTCCAATGTTTGTATATTATTAATTATGGAAGTTAATAAATTCAATTAAATTGTAGGCAGGCTGCTATTACTCAATGCTAGAGCTCATTATGATTATCTAATGACATAATGATAATCTAATCTAACGTACTAACAGATAATCAGTTATATCAGAATATCTATATTTTTAATATGCCTAGTTGGCCTAGCTAGTCTGCAGTAGTAAGTTGTGGTGTTTTTTTATATTTTATAAAATTATATGGAGTGTAAAAATGTGTAACACTAACTCAATAACAGTACTGTAACTAGTAAACTAAAAAAATATGTAGATTAGGCCTAGATCTAAGATAAATTTATTTTATTTTATTTGATCAATATGTACATCTAGGCCAAATAGAGAAGAGAGCCAACAAAACAATAGAATGAATGAAGTATTAATAATTAAATTAACTTAGAAACAGAATTACCTACTGGATGAACACAAAGGGGACTGCTAAAACTAAAAATTGTTAAAAACTTAAAAGTAAGTGTAAGAAGTAGTTAATTGCCCAAGCCAGTCAACAGTGAACGGTTACAAGTCTATATCTACAGATCGAACTGTTAATCTATTAGATTCCTTACAAGGGTTATGTCCAGAGGCAGAGAGTGAGCGAGTTGCTGAGTTACAGTTTGGTAGTGGTGGAGTGGTAGACAGTGAGAGACAAGCTAGACAGGAGTGAGATGATCGTCTAACTCAAGTTTTGTATTTAATCATTCCTACTGTTTAGCTAAATGGTATTAGATATATCAAAATGTTAAACTCAACGACATGAAGTTAAATTTATAATCATAACACATAAGGTACAGATAATAAAATAAACAGGTCGAACCATTTTTGATTCAGTCTATCCTGCTGTTGACAATATTCCCCCACTATCGCCAGTCGACTTCCTTTTGCTATGTCATACGGGTCTTTTCATTTCACCAGAAACTAAATTCCGAAACGAAATGCAGGAGTAGGCCTACTGTATAATTTATTTTTGTCAGTAATGTATTGTAAGCATGTTTTTTTTCTCTCCAGGGTCAGTTCAACAATGACCCTGATTACGAATCATGATCTAAGCTACAAACTAAAAGGTCATGCGTACTTATTCCCATTTACCTTGCGTACTATACATTATGTAGGCCTATTGGAGACCATGGCATATAGGGCCTGCTGTGTGCAGTGGCGTCGCTAGGTCGGGTGTCACCAGTGGCGTAGCCAGGATTGTCTCAAGGGGGGCTCCAATTTTTACCCGGGGACAAACTTTCGATTTGCACCCCCCTCAAACTTTCGATTTGCACCCCCCCCCCCCCTCAAACTTTCGATTTGCACCCCCCCCCCCCCTCAAAGTTTTGATTTGCACCCCCCTCATACTTTTATATATATATATATACCGAGGGGTCTATGGGGGGGTTATGACCCCCCTACCCCCCCTGCCTACGCCACTGGGTGTCACCCGGTACAGCACCTCGTGGTGTCACACCCCACCCCCTAAGAAATAAAGCATATATATATATATATATATATATATATATATATATATATATATATATATATATATATATATATATATATATATATATATATGTGTGTGTGTGTGTGTGTGTGTGTGTGTGTGTGTGTGTGTGTGTGTGTGTGTGTGTGTGTGTCGGCCTACAATTTAAATATATGCCACATACGCGTACATGCATGCGTATAAGCCAGGGGTCGGCAACCTTTTGAAGCGGAAGAGCCAAAAGTTACAATTTTCAAAATTTCCCTGGTTTTAAAGAGCCACTAACATTTTTTTCATTTCAAATATTTTATTTTTTATTAAGATTATTAGTATTTGTTCAAGGAGCTGAAGAGCCGCATCTTGATATCAAAAGAGCCGCATGCGGCTCGCGAGCCGCAGGTTGCCGACCCTTGGTATAGTATAGTACAGGGGTCGGCAACCTTTTGAAGCGGAAGAGCCAAAAGTTACAATTTTCAAAATTTCCCTGGTTTTAAAGAGCCACTAACATTTTTTTTATTTCAAATATTTTTTTTTATTAAGATTATTAGTATTTGTTCAAGGAGCTGGAGAGCCGCATCTTAATATCAAAAGAGCCGCATGCGGCTCGCGAGCCGCAGGTTGCCGACCCCTGGTATAAGCTCTAATTACTGCAGACTTATAGAGTAACGATATTTATCTATTGTTTGTTAATAATACAGTTGGATGTAGCAATGTTTTCTATATAGTTAGCACGTTTACGTCATGGTGTAACCCCACCCTCTTAATAGTTCTCGATTCGTACTTAAAAGACTATTTAACTTTAAATAATCATTAATGGAACAGGCAATTTTTCAATTTTTTTTGCCTTGGTGTCACCCCCTTAATCTTAAATGACGTGTCACCCGGTGCGCTAGGCCTCTGGCTGTGTGCATTTTTATATTGTGTTGTGTTGGGTACTAGGCTACAAATGATGTTATTTAACACTGCGTATAGATTGTCTTTAATTGTCTAAATGTTTACTTTTGCAAAATGTATACCATTTAGAATGGCTGCATTTTTTATTATCACTATTTTTAATTCAAAGTAATATTTTGCAAATGTGAAACAAGTTATAATTATTTTCACTCAAAAATAATCAAAACTAAATTGTGTTGTAATTTGGGGGGTGGTTGCGGTGGTTCTAAAAGTAAGAGGACTGGTGGCCTTAAATGAGGTATTGTGTAAGGTGGTAGGTCTAATTAAGAGGGTAATACATAAATAATGTCCCACTTTTAGTCCATCACCCCCCCCCCCTCCATCCGTCAATCATCGATGCAATTAGTTAACTCTCCACTAAATTGGAGTTTTTCTTTTTTCTTTTTTTTAGTTGTTGTATATTTGATTTCTTTTTAAATATTCTAATCTGGTTCAGGATTAGGCAATCTAATTTAATTAAAAAAATCACAAAATTATTTATCTGTAACAATTCACTTTCAATAATGCAGGCTATAACCCCCCCCCCCCCCCCCCAACCTTCACGAACTCACAAGTAGTAGGCCTACTATAGAATATAATTAGAAACCCAAAAGCAACTCGAAAAGTGATATTTGATCAATAACCTCAAATAATTAGCTGTAATATTTATCCCAAAACAAGTGGTCTAGGACAGGGGTCGGCAACCTTTTGAGACGGAAGAGCCAAAAGTTACAATTTACAAAATTTCCCTGTTTTTAAAGAGCCACTAACATTTTTATTTCAATATTTTGCTATTTGATATGGAGTAGGTAAATAAATTGTACTAATGATTTGAAATAAATAGCGTTAAATATGAACTAATTTTGAATCATATAAAAACATAGCAATGTTTCGCACAAATAATGTTTTAGCTAACTCTGCTATGATAAAATTAGTAATCAAATAATATAACTATATGACTATCCAATCCACTTTAGAAGCCAACAACGTTTTTTTTTTTCTTTACGGACACCACTGGCTCAGGAGGTGTCTCCCATTAGCCAGTCAGGTCTCAATACGGCAAACTCCGAATAACAGGCTTGGATATCGGTTTCATTACTGTATCGGTCGCTTCTGTCTTTCGGTTCTCACAGGGCTTCTTCCGACCTACTCGTACCCCACAGTCCAGTACCTGGCTCAACCATAGGAAGCCAATAACTAAAGGACTACGTCACTGACAGGTAGAGGAATTCATTCTGAATTAAATAACACGAGCCGACCCGCGGCGTATCATACGCCGCTATTTAGTTGTTTTATTTTCTACTTTTCAGTAATTCATAATTTGTGAATTCGACAGTACCAATGCTGCCACTGAAAATATTTGCTTTAAAACACTAACCCCCCCTTTCCCCTAAC